>NC_134358.1:266124837-266424837 GCF_048569485.1 Anomaloglossus baeobatrachus | reverse complement strand
CCAACATTTAGAAAGTATATTTAGCAGGTAGCTGTATGGTCTTCATATATACTGTATGTACTGACTGATCAGGTCAATTACATCCCACTAGTTTGTGGATATAATAGGGATGAATATAACACAACCGTATGCCTCCTTAGACTATCATCTTAATATACAGTATAATCAGGCATAAAAATCATTGCAACTGATTAACAAACATTATGCTTTGTTTGACAGGTGTTTGCAGACCTGTTTAGACGATTCACACTCAGGAATGAGTTTTAATTGGCAGGTGTAAATGGGGCATTGTTCTTAAAGGGAATCTATCACCAGGTTTTTGCTACCTCATCTGAGAGCAATAAAATGTGGGAAAAGAAACCCTGATTCCAATGATGTATCACTTAGATTACTGGGTATAGTGGTACTTACACAGTGTGCTTGTGATGTAACATGAAGCAGAGATCAGAAAGCTAATTATACCCATACCACAACTCTAGGTGTACATTATATACTGGCAGTAAGCTGCTTAAAAGAGAAAGGAGCATGGTCAGACGACTTGGCACGAGGCAGCTAGTCCCAGCAATGATAATGTCCTAGTGATAAAACCTTTATTGTAAGTAAGGCACAGCACACAACTTAATGAATGACATGTCGCTGAAATCTGTTTTTCAGCCCCTATCTCCTGATGTCTTCAGATTACATAGCAAAATCCTGCTGACAGATTCCCTTTGTTTGTCGATTGTTTCATTCATTGTCCCACGATCATCAGTTTACTACCCAAGTCCCTCATGTGTACAAAGGACTGGCTTTTCCATCCTATTATTCCACACTTCCTAGAGAGTCCCTTGTGCCCAGTATACAGTACCCTAGTCCCTGATTCATGATTTTAAAGTGTTTTGGAGAATGTGCCTTGCTAACTAAATTTTATGAAAGACAACTAAAGCTGTAGATGATCTAATGTGTATGGAGTCATTTTGTCTGTCCTTCATGGCAGATATCATGAGAATGAAGGATTGGACATGGATTTCAACATGCCTATTGCCTGATTCTTTGATTTTTTTCTTCTATTTGAAAGACCAAGGAGAGAGTGCATATTTTTAGGAAACAATAAAGGAGTTAACTGTCATATTACAGCTATTTAATATGTATACTCCTCAGTGATTTGTGGTTTATTGCTCATTTTTCTGGCATGACTTTTGGTAATAAAGAGGTTTTGTACTACTAGGACATCCCCTTCAGATTCTACATAATTCCCCCAGGTAAAATAAAAAAGCCTATACTTACCTCCCAGACTGGCGCCGTTCCAGCAGTGCCATGGTTTGCGTTCCCAGGGCTCACGTGACATTGTGACATCATGCGAGGCCCGTATCCACTCAGTGTTGACTTCGCTCTACCTGCCTTCGGACCAAACGAGTTCATCAACAGGAAGTGAGCACTGCGCTCACTTCCTGTTAATTACTCGTTTGGTCCAAAGGCAGGGAGACAGAAGCCGGCGCTGATTGGATGCAGAGCTCGCATGACGTCACAATGTCACGTGAGCCCCAGGACTGAGAACTGTGGCACCGCTGAAACAGAGCCTGTACGGGAGGATTTTTTATTTTACCTGGGGGAAACGTGGATTCAGCAGCTGTTACCCTAGTAGTGGACAATCTCTTTAAGAGCTTCCACTTTATTGAAAAGATATGTTTTAAAACTTTTTATAATAGCAGAAGAACGTATCACTATGTATTTACTGTGTATTCAATCTTATATAGAGCAAAATGGAACAGAATATCTGGGTGCCCTCGATTTAGGAAGCTAGGCATTAGCCCCCATTGTTCTTTTTCTTGCCCTAAATGTAGTGAAACAGGCACAATAAGTATGACATGTTAACCAGGGGAAGAACTACAATATAATTGCTCCTTCAATTTTCAACCTCATTTTCTTTCTTACAAAGCCAGAGACTAATGCGGGCTTTACACGGTACGATCTGTCGTGCAATTGCATGAGCGATCGTACACGACCCTGTTGTTTGTGCGTCACGGGCAATTAGTTGCCCGTGGCGCACAAAGTTGTTAAACCCCCATCACACGTACTTTCCTGCTGAGCGACCTCGCTGTGGGCAGCGAATATCCACTTCCTGAAGGGGGAGGGACGTTCGGCGTCACAGCGACGTCACACAGCGGCCGGCCAATAGAAGCGGAGGGGCAGAGATGAGCGGGACGTAAACATCCCGCACACCTCCTTCCTTCCGCATAGCCGGTGGGAGCCGCGAGACGCAGGTAAGCTGTGTTCATCATTCCCGGGGTATCACACGGAGCGATGTGTGCTGCCCCGGGTACGATGAACAACCGGCGCCATTAAAAATAAACAATTTTTTAAAAATAAGCGACGAGTACATGACTCACGATTTGTGAGCGATTCTGCATCGCTCGGAGGTGTCACGCGAAACGACGTCGCAAGCGATGCCGGATGTGTGTCACGAAAACCGTGACCCCGACGATGCATCGCACGATAGCTCGTCTCGTGTGACGCCCGCATAAGTTCTGATAAATGGCTCTAAAAATATCCACAAAACTAATAGAACACAAATATAATAAAATATTGTAAAAGCTCGATGTAAAAAATAAATGCTGTATGCCAATAACACTGGGTATAGAGGAAAAGCAAACATTAGGAAATACATTCAAACCCAAGTTCAAGCTTCCAGTGGAAATAATTAAGAATGTAAATTCCATTATCTCAGCAATAATGGAGCTGAAGGAACAGATAAAGAATGTATGTTATTTTATAATCCGAGTGAAACAAAACACTGTCATGCAAGTCTATTACTCTGGGTGTCAATAATTTAATTAGGCTCTGAAATATACACTTTAATTGTAAGAATTTCCAAACGTATCTTTATAACAAGCTATTGAAAGTGGAAACATATTCTTTTCTGGGAAGAGAAAATGTGTTTCACTCCTTCATCTACATTATATGGTCGCCACAAATCATGTTACAAGCTGAAAGCAATTGTGTATCCATTTCTGCAGCAAATTGTGGGCCCCGCAGACATTTTACTTGGCTTAGTGAATAAGAAATTCATATTCTTTATCTTTCATTGTTTTCACTCACTAGAGACAGTTTCAAGGTTATCTCCGAGTCTGAAATCTTAAAGGTTTAAATATAGCTAAAAAAGTTAAGACGTACAGAAACAGTATGCCAGCGTTCCCCGGCTCGGGGTAACGGGCTCCGTAATGGAGGAGTAATGCCCGTCCATCGAGCTGAAGACTAGCAGTCAATTGTTTCAATGTCTCAGGGTTATCTTTAAGGAACTGGAGCGTTCACCCCCAAATTATTTTAAATCGGTCAAAATTACCGTAATACTTTGCACTGACGAGGGGCAAGCACCCCGAAACACCGTGTCTGCAAATTGGGATTCTGATCTGGCTTATATATCCTGAGTCATATTGCAAAGGATTGTCGAAAATCCACTTGTGACTTTTAGGATCGCTACTTCCAATAGGTGGCGCTGTGCTAGAGTTTGTCTCCTTCACTGGAGAGACAATTTGAATATTTCCCAGAGGGGCATTGCAGCTATAAGTCCCCTTACCTGGCAGCCAGACTGGCTTGCAAAGTCTCCTTAAGGAGAATAGTGTTCCCCCGTGGAATTTTAGGGGCATTGCAGCTATAAGTCCCCTTACCTGGCAGCCAGACTGGCCTGCAAAGTCTCCTTAAGGAGAATAGTGTTCCCCCGTGGTCCCCACATAGCTTTCTCATGAGCCAGATCAGACACCCCCATACTTTGCACTGACGAGGGGCAAGCACCCCGAAACACCGTGTCTGCAAATTGGGATTCTGATCTGGCTTATATATCCTGAGTCATATTGCAAAGGATTGTCGAAAATCCACTTGTGACTTTTAGGATCGCTACTTCCAATAGGTGGCGCTGTGCTAGAGTTTGTCTCCTTCACTGGAGAGACAATTCGTAACTAAATAATCATAAAAATAATTGTAGCCAGTTTTCGGAATTTAGATGGTTATCCACTACAAATATTCTTTTTAAAATTGGGGTGATAAAATTATTTTATAAAATCCACAGTCACCTACAGACCCCCACAGCTCTCGGTGCCCCCTGCCGGTTTGTTGGCTTCCCTGTCTTACAGGTGAATGTTTGCAGTGGTTACATTCCCTCTGAGCCAGAAAACAGTCTCCTGGCTTTATCTATCTGCTCAGACACAGCTGATGCCAGAAGAGCCAGCAGGAGACTCCAGAAGTAGCCGGAGGAATAATGGGGGTCCGGAATGTGAATGTGTTTGTTTATTGTAGCGCCACTGTGGCCTGATTTTAGAAAATTGTGTTATAAGTAGACAACCCCTTTTAACCCATTTATACAGGGTGATGATTGACAGAATGACAGCTCATACGCACGTTTCTTACTGAGCATTCACTAGTCTAAACATGACCATGATCGAATGACAGATCATTGATCACGTCTGTTATGTGGACATCAAAAAAATCCATAATGTAAGCTATCATTTGTATGAAAACCCAATGATGTTTGTACCATGTCAGTGTAAGAGAAAGACCACCAAACAACTTTTGGTATGGGCAGATTAAATTATAGAGATGTAAACTGGCCTTTATACATAGATGGATAGATAAATAGATAGATAGAATAGAATAGATAGAAAAATAAGGTAAGAGCAGCACTCTTTCTATTACCTTAGTATTGCAGGTGCTAGGCCTCCAAGTACAGTGCCTTGCAAAAGTATTCGGCCCCCTTGAATTTTTCAACCTTTTCCCACATTTCAGGCTTCAAACATAAAAATAAAAATTTAAAATTTTATGGTGAAGAATCAATAAGTGGGACACAATTGTGAAGTTGAATTAAATGTATTGATTATTTTAAACTTTTATAAAAAAATAAAAAAACTGAAAATTTGGGTGTGTAAATATTATTCGGCCCCTTTAAGTTAATACTTTGTAGCGCCACCTTTTGCTGCGATTACAGCTGCAAGTCACTTGAGGTATGTCTCTATCAGTTTTGCACATCGAGAGACTGAAATTCTTGCCCATTCTTCCTTTGAAAATACTTGAGCTGAGTGAAGTTGGATGGAGAGCGTTTGTGAACAGCAGTTTTCAGCTCTTTCCACAGATTCTCGATTGGATTCAGGTCTGGACTTTGACTTGGCCATTCTAACACCTGGATATGTTTATTTGTTAACCATTCCATTATAGATTTTGCTTTATGTTTGGGATCATTGTCTTGTTGAAAGACAAATCTCCGTCCCAGTCTCAGGTCCTGTGCAGACTCCAACAGGTTTTCTTCAAGAATGGTCCTGTATTTGGCTCCATCCATCTTCCCATCAATTGTAACCATCTTCCCTGTCCCTGCTCACGAAAAGCAGGCCCAAACCATGATGCTGCCACCACCATGTTTGACAGTGGGTATGGTGTGTTCAGGGTGATAAGCTGTGTTGCTTTTACGCCAAACATATCATTTGGCATTGTGCCCAAATAGTTTGATTTTGGTTTCATCTGACCAGAGCACCTTCTTCCACATGTTTGGTGTGTCTCCCAGGTGGCTTGTGGCAAACTTTAAACAACACTTTTTATGGATATCTCGGAGAAATGGCTTTCTTCTTGCCACTCTTCCATAAAGGCCAGATTTGTGCAGTGTACGACTGATTGATGTTCTATGGACAGACTCTCTCACCTGAGCTGTAGAGCTCTGCAGTTCATCCAGAGTGATCATGGGCCCCTTGGCTACATCTCTTATCAGTCTTCTCCTTGTTTGAGATTAAATTTTTGAGGGACGGCCGGGTCTTGGTAGATTTGCAGTGGTATGATACTCCTTTCATCTCAATATGATTTTGCTTGCACAGTGCTTCTTGGGATGTTTAAAGTTTTGGAAATCTTTTTGTAACCAAATCCGGCTTTAAACTTCTCCACAACAGTATCACGGACCTGCCTGTTGTGTTCCTTGGTCTTCATGATGCTCTCTGTGCTTTAAACAGAACACTGAGACTATTACAGAGCAGGTGCATTTATACGGAGACTTGATTACACAGAGATGGCTTATATATATCATCATCAGTCATTTAGGATAACATTGGATCATTCAGAGATCCTCAATGAACTTTTGGAGTGAGTTTGCTGCACTGAAAGTAAAGTGGATGAATAATATTGCACACCCAAATTTTCATTATATTATTTTTTACAAAAGTTTAAAATAAGCAATACATTTCGTTCAACTTCACAATTGTGTCCCACTTGTTGATTCTTCACCATAAATTTAAATTTTTTATCTTTATGTTTGAAGCCTGAAATGTGGGAAAAGGTTGAAAAATTCAAGGGGACTGAATACTTTGGCAAAGCACTGTGACTATTCATTACCATTATAGTATAGAAAAAATATTTGCATGCAGCACTCCACTGTTGCAAAGAAAAAAAAATCTCTTTTAATGACCCATAGAAGTGACAGCAACGTTTCGGTTCATCAGGAAGCTTCCTCAAATGAGAAAGTTTCCAGATGAGCCAAGACGTTGCTGTCACTTCTATGGGTCATTAAAAAAGAGATTTTTTTTTTCTTTGCAACAGTGGAGTGCTGCATGCAAATATTTTTTCTAGATAGATAGAACAGATGGATGGATAGATAGATAGAAAGATAGATAGATACATTAGATAGATGATAGATAAATAGAAGGATAGATAAATGGATGGATAGATAGACAGAAAAAAATGAGAGGCCAGGACTTAAAAAAATATGCATAAAGTTGACTTTCTGGCAAACTTTATCAAGCCTATGGCTTATATTTTTCTATCTATCTATCTGTCTGTCTGTCTATCTGTCTGTCTATCTATCTATGTATCTATCAATCTAACTACAGTATCTAGCCAGAAGGCTAATGAATCAATGTTTCGTAGAAAATGAGACCAAAATATATATTTGTTTGAAATGAGAAGTGTTTTGTTTGGAGACGGAAAAACTCCTCATTACAGAAGCACTCATCCCACTATGGTGGTAGCATCATGGCTTGGGCCTGTTTTGCTGAATCTGGACAGGATGACTTGCCATCATTCAGGGAACAATGAATTGTGAATTATATTAGTAATTTTTAAAGAAAAATGCCCGAACATCTATACGTACATTTAATCTTATGTCATTCTACTAAAGAATGGTTAAAGAACAGTAAAGTTAAAATTTTGGAATGGCCAAAGGTTGCGGACGGAGCAGTAGAAGGTAGTTTATGGGTTGACATACTTTTGCCACTCACACACATGATATTGGATCATTTTCCTCAATACAAAGAATTACATAATTTAATATTTTTGACTCATTTGTGATTTGGTTCTCTTTTAGGACTTGTTTGAAAAGCAATAATTTGATCGGGAATAATTTTTTTGAAAGTGTCCCCTCTAGTGGATTATTTGATAGCTCTTGATGTAACTAACTTTACACATGATGATAAATGCCCTAGTCAGATATATGAATGTTGACCTAAATTGTCCATCTATGTGAAATAATATTTCCTAGGATAGTGACAGACACATTGATTGCATCACTGGGGTTCTGGATTTTAATGTATTCAATGACGACCCCTTGTTCTTCATGTTCTCCTTATGATACCACTGGTTTCTTGTCGGTACACAGTTTTCTCAAATGCGCAAAAAACATACCGATTGCTTAATTGGCTCCCTGTAAATAAATAATTTGGAAAATTGTACTCAGCCATGTCATATTCCTTGCTTTTCACATTTTTTGAACTTGTGCCATCTGTGCAACACAAAAACATGGTTAACTTATCATGCAACACATAAACTCAACTTTGGTAACTAAACATTTGTCCTAGGTGTGAAGGCCAGCATACACATTAGATAGCTGTCAGCCAAACGATTTAGGGATCAGTTGTCTCCTCCACCCTATCAAATGCAGGAGCACTCGGCTGAGCCATCCGGTGTTCTCTGTAAGAGAGCTGCTACCAGGCTCCTTATATTCAGACCACTGAACAGATATACTCTTCCCTGTAGATTAAAGGTCCCATGCACATTAGATAACTAATATTGGTTGGTTCGGATGACTTTTGGTTGCATTCAGATATCCATGTGTCATAGTCCATGATTCACCAACCAGCCTTGGGTCTTATGACCTGCGCTCAACAGCCTGATATTGGTTTGGATGACTTGAGTTGCATTCTAATATCCATGTGTCTTGGTCCATGATTCCACAACCAGCCTTGAGTTTTATAACCTGAACTCAACAGTCTGATAAATATGTGTCAAGTGCAGGTCAGGAGACCCATGGCCAGTCCGTACATCCCATTCCATACTCGGACCATGACAGACGAATTTATCCTAATGATCCTTTATTCAATATGTCAGATTATGACAGCTCAATAGATGTAATAGCAGTGTGTGTCACCAGCAGTGATGTGGAAGGAGGGGGGAGAGGGAGTGATCCAGCACGAGTCCTCCTTGGTTTAAAATAGCTAGAATAGTAAAGGCACGATTACATGAGGGCTTTACGCGTTTCGGACTGACAATAAAACCAACTAGTCCTTAGTCATAAGTGACTTATGACTAAGGACTAGTTGGTTTTATTGTCAGTCCGAAACGCGTAAAGCCCTCATGTAATCGTGCCTTTACTATTCTAGCTATTTTTCGGTCTTCACTATATGTTTTTAAGATTTTCAAATAAAGAATCGAATGTTTTAAACCAAGGAGGACTCGTGCTGGATCACTCCCTCTCCCCCCTCCTTCCACATCTTCGCTACCGGTCAGGATAGACCGTGGGATCCCAGGCACCCGCAAGGCAGAGCAGTCCGGGCAGCAGGTGAGCTGAAGACTTTTTCGTTGTGTCACCAGCAGTACCTCAGCAAAGAGTGCATTTCACATCTATTATTCCATATATTACCACTAAATTCTGCATTGTTATTTTGGTCATTATGTAATCTGCTGAGATATCTCCAATTATAAATAGCCAATAAATGAATTTGTAATGTAAAAGCATCTTAATAAAAAAGGTTTTCAATGATGGTACATTTATATAGCCGGCTTCGTGCCGGTTCTATCTACACTGGGTTTACATTACTCAAATATGATACATCTAAAGTGTTCTCAGGCTGTAATTATGTAATTAGTTATCAGGCTGTTTGACAATTACCTATGAGATGTGTAACATCAGTATTAGGGTGTGTGCACACAATGTCTTTTTCAGACAGGTTTCCCCTGCCTGTAAAAAACACAGAACAACCACAATAATGAACATAGTGTGCAGAAATGTAAAAATCATATTGCTGCTATTCTAAGAAGTAGACTGCTCTCTCAGCTCTGCTACATACAAAATCTAAAACCTTTCACTATTTCAGAACGGCTGCAGCCACTAATCTAAGTGATACATCACTGAATTCAGGGCCTCTTTGCCTACATCATGCTGCTCTTAGACGAAGTAGCAAAAACCTGTTGACAGATTCCCTTTAGGCCTCTTTCACATGGTCGTGAAAAACCACGCACGTTTTTCATGCATGTGTCAGAGGTGCGTTTTGCCCTCCGTGGGCTGTGTTTATGGTACACGTGTGTTCTCCATGTGTTATCCATGATAACACACGGAGAACGGGAACTTTCTGCTTACCTGTCCCTGGCTTCGCTGTCCGTGGTGCTGATCCTCGGTCTCCGGTCCTGCCGACTCCCCGCTGCTGCTGCTTCCAGCGGCAGTGAAGTGAATATTCAATGAGCATAATGAGCGGCGGTTGGCAGCAAGTGCCAGCAGCCGCAGAGACAGGAGGGCTGGAGAAGGTGAGTAAAGTTTTTTTTTTTTATTTTCTCAAACACGTGTTTTCTCCGGCGCGTGTCACACGGAACACCTCCGTGTGGTCCGTTTGCGTTCCGTGTGACACCCGTGATGCCGGAGAAAAATGGACATGTTGACGTGTCGAGCACACGGACACACGTATGCTTAACACGTACACACGGGCCATGGCAGAACACGTACGTGAGCACAAACCCATTGATTTTAATGGGTCTACATGTGCCCGTGTCTCCGGCACGTGAGGAAAAGGACCAAACACATACCGGAGACAAGGATGTGTGAAAGTGGCCTAAAACACACAATGGGAATTAATGAGATCCACTTTGCTTGGACAATTAAATGCATCAGATTCTAGTAAAGAAGTCATGTGAGTTATATGTATTCATATATTATGCCAGTAACCGAAAGATGCTCTGGATCCCGAGACTAAGGAACACTGGTATTTGTAGTGTCTAGCCTTAAGGGGGCTTTACACGCAGCGACAACGCTAGCGATGTCGCTTGTGAAAGCACCCACCTCCGTCGTTTCTGCGTCACGGGCAAAACACTGCCTGTGGCGCACAATATCGCTAGTACCCGTCACACATACTTACCTTCCTAGCGACGTCGCTGTAGCTGGCAAACAGCCTCTTTTCTAAGGGGGCGGTTCGTGCGGCGTCACAGCGACGTCACACGGCAGGCATCCAATCGAAGTGGAGGGGCGGAGAGCAGCGCATGGAAATCACGCCTACCTCGTTGCTGGAGTACGCAGGTACGGTGTTGTTCGTCGTTCCTGGGGTGTCACACATAGCGATGTGTGCTGCCTCAGGAACGACGAACAACCTGCGTCCAGCACCAGCAATGATATTTGGGAAATGGACGACGTGTCAACAATCAACGATTTGGTGAGCATTTTGCATCGTTAGTGGTTGCTCGTACCTGTCACAGGCAACAACGTCGCTAACAAGGCCGGATGTGCGTCACGAATTCTGTTACCCAAAACGACATCTCGTCAGCGATGTCGTTGCGTGTAACGGGGCCTTTAGATGTGAATATCTGTCACTGTGGTCGTCTATTCTGATAGCTAGATTTTGTATGGATATAAGCCAATCCTTATTGTATAAATTCTATATTTCTGACCCATTTAGACCCTTACTGTGCCTCTCCAAAGACTTCTGTCAGAATCTCCTCAGAAATAGTGGCGTAAATCAGAAATACTCTTCCTGTCACCTTCTTATTTACATTCACAGGGTTTCTTTCCACTTAAACAAGCAATTGAGCACAAAGCATTACATATACACAAACAGGGAGAAAATGGCACTGTACACAGAAGCGCCTCCAGACAAAGCCAGTCTAGCTGTAAGTCACCCTTTCCTTTAAGACAAGGTATGTGCCATGGACTAGTTATTGTGAGGACGAACTTCTTTGAAGAGTGAATGCTTGAGGTATTAAAAGCTCACATAACTTCACATAAAAATAAATCTCAGATTGGTTTACTAAAAGGTCCTGAAAATGCCAGAGATGAAAGTTGCAATTAGCTTCACAGTGAGCACAATACTCTAGCAGAACCGCACATTGCAGAAGGAACGGAGGAGGCGTCTAAGGCTGCGCTCAGAAATCTGCACCGCTTCTATCTAATCCAACCACCTCTGGAAGAGACAGGTCATTTGTCTTGTAGAATGCATTAGGTATATCAGCACATTAGAAATGTATTCTCAAACAGCTTTACTTAAGGATGCCAGCAGCTAATACTCTCTCATATAGCACTGTCCTGCAGTAGAAAACCCAAGGAGCATGGCGTTCCTCACACTATTAGTACTGAACTTGAAGGCTCAGCATACATGCCAAGAATTTCCCCACAACTGTCTCATAAAGACAAGCCCTGTGCATTCGCCTTACCAGGGTATAACCATCACAGGGGACCCTTCCTCGGGACCCTCCTCTATGAGCCCCAACACTTCTCCTTCAGGTGGACCTGAGATGTTCCTATAGTACTTGAATGGCCGCTCATCTAAGTACACGTTATTTCACACTGCATTTCCACTATATAATAACTTATCACTAAAATAAGGTTTAATATTCTGAGTTCATAGTGTTAGACAAGTCTGCCACATCTTAAAATAGTCTCTAAGTTTATACCACTTTTTAGTTGGTTTTCTTTGAGCCAAAAATGCGTTGGACCACAATTTTTGGAGTAAAATGTTCTGTCCACCTATCTATCCATCATTTATCATCTATCTATCTACCTATCTATCTATCCATCATTTATCATCTATCTATCTATCTATCTATCTACATATTAGCTATCTATCTTTTATATCTCTGTCTATATATACAGTATATATAAACATAATCATGTACATTTTCTGATCAGTGTCGAGGTTTGAACTCATACATGTCTGTGGATCTGTGAATATCCCGGACAGCGCACAGCGCTCATCAGTGTCTATTCCTTGTGCTGTCTGTGATTAATATTGCACTTGATAGGATAAGTGAGCAAGCGCTTCATTAACACTAGTGCACTACGCTAGTCTTAACGAATTACCCCCAATGTATTAATAACATACATATGATAGATAACATTTTCTTAGTGTTATTGAGTCCAGATTGTATTTTGATTTGAACGCAAATAGGAGTGGACAAAATGTAAGAGACTCAGACGTATTTGGGAGCCGGCCAACGCATGTCACATGAGGGAATAACATTTGTTATCACCATACTTTGGTGTGATGCCATTTTTTGGATTCTACGTACTTACAAAGAACAAAACCTGACCAGCACCTCCCAAATGAAGCAAATGTGAACAGGTACAAGCTGCTATACTGCATTACATACAAAGAATGTATACACTGTTGTATGCAAAGATTCAATATGTGAAATATAAACAATTACTACTATATAGAATATACAGAGAAACCAAGGGAAAAATTGTGAAAACATACCCTGCTGTAACTAAATAAAGGCATACTGCATATAAACATAGGGTACTTAGTAAACACTGTTTTTGATCAAAAAAAGCATAAAGCTATCCCACCAATGACAAGGTGTACCCAGTTGGGATAGTACCTACACTCTCTAATATTAAAACCTTATCATGGGTCTAAAATAGGCCTCAATGAGGCTAAGGGCTGAGACTCAACAGGACACACAGTCAGGGGATTCACAGAATGAAATGCCCAGCTCACTAAGAGGGAGGGCCACACCCTATCTGTACTGAATACAAAAAAACTACATAAAAACAAAAAAGTGACCTAATATTTATCAAACATCCTTCTCCCAGGCTAAAATGGCAGATAAGATTCTGTACTAATTAAAAACATCCTTGTTGTGGTTGATGGCACCCACATATTTGACAACCTCTATTAATAGGTGCTGGTCAGTCCTTGTTTTCTGTATTGCACATTAGAAGTGACTGCCTTCATTTCTTGTTCATTACTCCTCCCATCAGCGCCAAGCCTGTTTTTAATTAGGATTCTGTATGCCTTTTAAATTTATAGGCAAAGATAAGATTGATAAATATTAGGTCTGGGTCCCATCAGAGAAAGGCTGCCTTGTCGTGGCTGGTGGGCTCTCATGAATTGATCGCTAAGTGCCTTTATTTTATAAATATATTCTATATAGTAAAACATCCTATATTCAACATCTTAGCATCTTAGTGCATAAAATGATGCTATGTTATTGTTTGTATCCATCTCTTTATCTATCTATAGGAATCTACTGTAAAGCCCATATCTACTAGCACATCTTACTCAACAACCGATGTCTTATTTAAGGAACATGAAAGACGAGTGAGACAAGAACCACCTAAACAGATTACTGTGTGTTCCAAAACAAATTAGGTTTTTAACAGAAAATCTATTCTGCTGCTGAAAAATACCTTGGGCCATAGAGTCTTTTCTTGCAGAGATGCCTCTCGGAGTAGAAAATGCAATAATATACCTACGCGTCTTTAAACCGTATAGAAAGTCATCTGGGAGCCAGGAATAACACAGCCACTCTTAGTCTTTTTTTTAGAAGGCTCTGACGATTAATGTATTCAGGATATAAGAGCTTGCTATCTCTTCACACGGAATCGCCTGTTCTTGCAGCAGTACATACGTTTTCCTTCTCGCGGTACTCGTGCTGTTATTGTTCCTTTTACTCCGCAATGTTATATTTTTATATTATGGATCAAAGCGTGGCTGGAGAACAGACATATCAGGGAATTGTTGACCTGTGCCGCGCTGTAGTTTTCTGCTAGTAAACCCTTAGCACTTTGGATTTGCTCTCTAGTGTAAAATATGTCTCGGTATCCTAGAGCTAAAATGTGAACTTGAGAAAGGGTATTAGGTCCCTGTAAATATTTTACATCGTGCTTCTTTCTTTGATTCCGGTTGACTTGTTTAATGATTTTTTAAATATAGGTCCATACTGAAACACTTCTTCCCAAACACCAGTGATGCGCTAAAAGGCTTTCTATTCTTATCGGCCATGGTTCCTGATGCAGCCAGGGAACCTTTGTTTCACCGAAAGTAGATTCTCATTTAATTTCAACCCACTGATTATTTACATAACCACGTGTCATATTTAATCTTTGATACGTGAAATGCCATCTGACAAGCTTGCAGGCTCAATCTTAGATTGTCTTTCGCAAAGGATGGAGCTCCCTCAAGTGGACTCCTATTAATTGCAGCCCTTTCCTATGGTTCTTCATTGGTAGACATATTAAACAGCCAGAGAATCTTGATAGCTGCCGTCTTTGTGTTAATACCTTAGATAGCACAGATGACATTTTTCCTAGTGTTTCTCGGTTCAGCTTTTGATTTGAAAGCAAATATGATAGAAAAATGTTAAGAAACAGAAGTAAGCCAAGTTAATCATCGAGAGCCAATTAATAGGCACTTAACGATAGTGTTGTTTCCGAAACAACACCATGCCGAGTCTGCCATTTATAGCAATAAAAGTTATCCAGCAAAGTCTGAGAAGTGTTAATGTGCTAATTCCAGCCATGCCTCCCACAGATGTGAATAGAGAGCTTGATGAATTATTTGTAGAAGGAGACATGGAGATTTCAAGGCAAATTAGACCATTGTTATCTAAAGCCGGTGCCCAGGTTCTCAAGTGCGCAGCTTTTTTGGAGATGTTGACAGTCAAGGCATCAAGGCAAGGGACTCGGTAAGGAGTGATATAGAACCTGGCTAGGGATAGAATCTCCTGTGTCCATGTGAGACAACTCTTCATTTCTGATTGGCATTACTTCTTAACCTTCTTATTCCTGCAATTAGATTAATGCACCCTGTTTAATTTTCAGATGAACTTTTGAGTTTGTTAAGCTTTATCCATTATATTAGAAGTGCTCTGTCCTTCAACAATGGGAGTAGCTTTCAAATGGCTGAGGATTTTAGTGCTAGGGTTAGGCTGGGGTCACATTAGGGTATGGCATCCGATTAGCGTATGGCATCGGATGTGATATGCTAATGACCCCCGGCTCAGGCTCTGCTGCGAGTGTGAGCCGAGTGTCATGCGACTGTGATCCGTTCTTGCGATCAGGTTACAACTGCGGAGGAGAGGGCGGGTGCTGCAAAGCAGAGGGAGAGGTTAATCCCCCCGTCTCCTCCATTGTCAGCCTGTGCATATATTGCACTGCACTTGGATAATATCTGAGTGCAGTCCGATGTTTTTCTCGCATCTATAGACTTGTATGGGTGCGAGTGACACAGCTGTCGACGATCGCAGCATGCTGCAATTTTTTTCCTCAGTCCATTTAGCGATGAGTAAAAACTCACAGATGTGAGCTGCAGCATTGTCTTACATGGGGCGGAGTGCAATGCCAGATTTTCTCACATTGCACTCGTTCGAGTCATACGCAAGTGTGACTCTGCCAATAGAGTAAAAGATGTATGTAAAATCTGCCTGGAGTTTGTATGTTCTCCCCATGTTTGTGTGGGTTTCCTTCGAGTACTCTAGTTTCCTCCTACACTCTAAAAAGACATCCTGATAGCTAATTTAGCGTGCTCCAATGGGGAAAGTGAGTGACAACAGTATCTCAAAAGTCCTAACAAGCAAAATAAGAGTATACAGCACACTTGTATAAATGTTCAATCAGTCGGGAAACTTTCAAATAAGATTCTACAGTTATTTGAGAATAGATTTTGAAGTAAGTACATCAATGGTTTGCATTGAGATAGATTCGCTTTATGAGACCATTAAGCTCCATGTATAACCCTTCAGTTTGCTCATTTTCAGGATGCTATGTAAAACAAATGTAGAATCAGTTGACATCGATTGATCAGTTGACATGATTACTAAGTGACATTGTTTAAATGGAATCTGTCAGCAGATGTTTGCTAATAAATCCAAGAGTATCAGTGTAGGGGCAGAGACCCTGATTCCAGGGATGCATCACTTATTGAGCTGCATTTTGTAGATTTCAACAAAATCAGTGTTTTATCAATAGAACATTATTACTAGAGGACTAGCTGCCTCGTGAGATATAGTCCTCCTACTTTATAGAACCCTTCCCCTACCACTGATTGCCAGCTTTCTGCCTATGCACAGTGTACAAAGAAAGCTATAAATAAGTAGTGTGGATGGGGATATACATAGCTCAACATTAAGGGAACTCCTACATCTGCAGAAGATAAATGAGCGATGTTATAAAAACTAGACCAAGTAGACCAGTAAGTGATATATCCCTGGAATCTGCAGCTCTGCCCCTACATGTTGCTCTCACTGCAAAAACCTGCTGACAGATTTCATTTACTCTCTTAGGTGTTTATAAGTGCAGTGATAAAGTGGCCCTAGATTGATTGTATGATTTGTAGGGCCCTTCCTGATAAATGTAGTAAGGTCACCTGTAGAGAACTATTTCAGTGTCGTATGTTGAGTACTATAGACTTCTCTTTTATAGTATTAGACAATTGTGTAGTTATTGTTTATATATTGGCTATATATTTATTATTTCTATACTCTTAGAAAACTTTGAATAACTATATAATACATCAGATTCCATAAGAATTTTTTTTTTATTTTAGCAGACAAATTAAACAACCTTAAAGGGTTTTATGGGATCAAGTTAGGATACTTTCACACTTGCGTTGTTTTCCTTCAGTTGCAATCCGCCGTTTTGGAAAACAGCGGAATCCGTTAACGGATTCCGATGCTTCCCATAGACTTGTATGGACAACGGATTGCGAGTGATGGACCTGCGTTGCTTCTGCTGGCGACGCTGCGTTGCTTCTGCCGGGCGGAAGGAACGCAGCATGTAACGTTTTATGAGCAGTGCAATCGGTAGGATTTCGCTGTGCATGCTCTCTCTGGCTCCCTGCACACATAACCAGGGTACACATCGGGTTACTAAGCAATGTGCTTTGCCTAGTTACCCGATAGTTACCCTGGCTACGGGTGCAAGGAGCCAGTGCTAAGCGGTGTACGCTGGTAGCCAAGGTAAATATCGGGTAACCAAGCAAAGTGCTTTGCTTAGTTACCCGATATTTACCCTGGCTACGTGTGCAGGGAGCCCGACACTTCCCCGCTTGGCTCCGCCCCCTCCCGCAGTTCGCATGTACACACGCACACACACACACAAACACACACTCACCTGTCCCCAGCCATGCAGTCCCAGCAGCACTGACATCCTCAGCGCCATGGTCCCGCTCAGCTCCACCCACTCCGCCCCCCGCACACATTCTCGGCTGCCGAACGATCAGCTGATCACCTGGCGACCGGCTGCTGTGAGCGATCAGCTGATCACCCGGCGACCGGCTGCTGTGAGCGATCAGCTGATCACCCGGCGACTGGCTGCTGTGAGCGATCAGCTGATCATCCAGCGACCGGCTGCTGTGAGCGATCAGCTGATCACCTGGCGACCGGCTGATGTGAGCGATCAGCTGATTGTTCACAATAGTCTGCCACCGGTAAAACTGTAAAGAAGAAGTTGTTTTGTACGATCCGTTGCATCCGTTGTGCCACTAAATACAACACATCCGTTGCATTCGTCACACAACGCAATGCAATGGATGCCGTTCAACACAAGTGTGACACTAGCTTTAGCTGGATGTGGAGGTCCTGGGCTGGTGTGTCTATGGTTGTGAGGCGGGTTGGATGTACTGGCAAGTTTTCTAAAA
This sequence comes from Anomaloglossus baeobatrachus, assembly GCF_048569485.1. Taxonomy (NCBI): domain Eukaryota; kingdom Metazoa; phylum Chordata; class Amphibia; order Anura; family Aromobatidae; genus Anomaloglossus; species Anomaloglossus baeobatrachus. The sequence goes on along the minus strand of NC_134358.1, from coordinate 266,407,000 downwards.
TGCCTTTAGAGACTGCTTATGGTAGAGAAATTAACATTTAATTCACAGCAACAGCTCTGGTGGACATTCCTGCAGTCAGCATACCAATTACTTGCGCCCTCAAAATTTCTGACATCTGTGGCATTGTGCCGTGTGATAAAACTGTACATTTTAGAGTGGCTTTTTATTGTGGCCAGCCTAAGGGGCACTTCTCACATAACGAGATCGCTAGCGAGATCGCTGCTGAGTCACGGTTTTTGTGACGCACCAGTCACCTCATTAGCGATCTCGCTGTGTGTGACAGAGCAGTGATCTGGCCCCTGCTGTGAAATCGCTGCTCGTTACACACAGTGCTGGTTCATTTTTTGGACGTTGCTCTCCCGCTGTGAAGCACACATTGCTGTGTTTGACAGCGAGAGAGCAACGATCTGAATGTGCAGGGAGCAGGAGCCGGCTTCTGGCAGCCTGCGGTAAGCTGTAACCAAGGTAAATATCTTGTAACCAAGCAAAGCCCTTTGCTTGGTTACCCGATATTTACCTTGGTTACTAGCGCTGTGGAATTAATAGCGCTATATAAATGAATAAATTTATTATTATTATTACTAGCGTACGCCGCACTCAGGCTGCCAGTGCCGGCTCCCTGCTCTCTGCACACGTAGCCAGAGTACACATCAGGTAAATAAGCAAAGAGGTTTGCTTATTAACCCGATGTGTACTCTGGCTACGAGTGCAGGGAGCCAGTGGTAAGCGGTGTGCGCTGGTAACCAAGGTAAATATCGGGTAACCAAACAAAGTGCTTTGCTTGGTTACCCGATATTTGCCTTAGTTACCAAGCGCAGCATCGCTTCCACGCGTCGCTGGGTGGCTGGGGGCTGGTCACTGGTGAGATCTGCCTGATTGACAGCTCACCAGCGACCATGTAGTGACGCACCAGCGATCCTGACCAGGTCAGATCGCTGGTGGGATCGCTGGAGAGTCGCTATAGTGTGACGGTACCCTAAGGAAAACCTGTGCAATAATAATGTTATCTAATCAGCATCTTGATATGACACACCTGTGAGGTGCAAAGTGCTCTCAAACACAGATTTAGATACATTTGTGAATAATATTTGAGATAAAAAGACATTTTTATGTGCATAGAAAAAGTCTTAGATCTTTGAGTTCAGTTCATGTGAAATGGGAGCAAAAGCAAAAGTGTTATGTTTATTAATTTGTTCAGTTAAATAGTCCAAGGTAAATGTCTGAATTTTGTGGATTTTCTGTTGTATTTTTAAGAAATTTTTATTCCCTTCACAAAAAGGTTTGGATTGGACAAGAAGGTATACCTCAGTATAGTCACTGATTTTAGATTTTTTTCCCCTTGTGGATTGCTCCTGCTTTCTAATGCATTAAAAATGAAAAAAAAAAGTTTGTCATTCAAAAGCAAGAGGACAAATGCTAACTACACCATATCACTGGACATTCACACTGAGCCTGGTACCGCTGCTGGCATCTCTTCTATCTTTCTCATATTCTATCAATCAAATCTCTGTTTTATTCAGACTACTACACTCATCTTCTTCATTGCTGCAGATGTACAAAATATTATTTGCATGACTATTGCTTGGCTCTGACAGGGTTAAGTCAGGTGGAAGGGGTGTGTTTGGTTGTGCCTCGTTCCGGGACTCTCGCCACTTTATTATGATGTGGACTCCTCCGGGACGCCGCCAGCAATAGTTCCTGCTCTGCCACGTGCGCACTGGTTCCTGTGAGTTAGCTCTGATCTGTCCCGCTACCCAGCTTACCTCTCCCTGACCTCCGTTCCCCCCGTACTGTCTGTCTGCCCTGTCTACCTGACCCTGGTCCCATCCCGTGTCTCAGCCTCCAACCCCACCTTTGTACATATGTGGTCTCCAGGCCTCTGACCTAAGTAACGTCCCCTGACTTTGGCTCTGCTCCTCCTCGGCTGCTTACGTGATTTCTCGGCTTCCGACCCCCTAGCTTCCATTCGACTTCGGCTTGCTCACTCCCCTGTATTGATGTAACATTGGCTTATCTGGCTAGTCTTACTCTTGTGCTAGCGACCTCTGGTGGGCTTTTTTATTACTGCGCTCTGGAGTTCAATCTCCACTGAGTCCTTGTGCCCCCTAGTGGAAGCTTGACAATTATCGTTGATAGTATTTGACCAATATTTAGAGATTTTTCTTCATATCTATGTCAATGTCCTCTCATTATACTAAATCCTCTAAAAATGCCTGCTGCATTCCCTGCCTCTGCTTTTATATGTGCTATGAAAGTCCCTCCCAGCAATACCATGTGATGTGAAAGCTGCAAGACACAATGGGGAAGCTTAAGGTCATGGCTAATGCAGTCTTCTGCCTTGAGTAAAAAGATTTTTTTAATGATTCACGTAAATCGAATTGTTTTATTGTTTGAGTTTGCTAGATAGAAAGATAGATAGATGATAGATAGAAAGATAGATAGATAATAGATAGATAGATAGCTAGATAGATAGATAGAGGGATAGATAGATAGATAGATAGATAGATAGATGATAGATAGATGATAGATAGATGATAGAGGGATAGATAGATACAGTGCCTACAAGTAGTATTCAACCCCCTGCAGATTTAGCAGGTTTACACATTCGGAATTAACTTGGCATTGTGACATTTGGACTGTAGATCAGCCTGGAAGTGTGAAATGCACTGCAGCAAAAAAGAATGTTATTTCTTTTTTTATTTTTTTTTTAAATTGTGAAAAGTTTATTCTGAGTGTCATTTATTATTCAACCCCTCAAACCACAAGAATTCTGTTTGGTTCCCCTAAAGTATTAAGAAGTATTTCAGGCACAAAGAACAATGAGCTTCACATGTTTGGATTAATTATCTCTTTTTCCAGCCTTTTCTGACTAATTAAGACCCTCCCCAAACTTGTGAACAGCACTCATACTTGGTCAACATGGGAAAGACAAAGGAGCATTCCAAGGCCATCAGAGACAAGATCATGGAGGGTCACAAGGCTGGCAAGGGGTACAAAACCCTTTCCAAGGAGTTGGGCCTACCTGTCTCCACTGTTGGGAGCATCATCCGGAAGTGGAAGGCTTATGGAACTACTGTTAGACTTCCACGGCCTGGACAGCCTTTGAAAGTTTCCACCCGTGCTGAGGCCAGGCTTGTCCGAAGAGTCAAGGCTAACCCAAGGACAACAAGGAAGGAGCTCCGGGAAGATCTCATGGCAGTGGGGACATTGGTTTCAGTCAATACCATAAGTAACGTACTCCACCGCAATGGTCTCCGTTCCAGACGAGCCCGTAAGGTACCTTTACTTTCAAAGCGTTATGTCAAGGCTCGTCTACAGTTTGCTCATGATCACTTGGAGGACTCTGAGACAGACTGGTTCAAGGTTCTCTGGTCTGATGAGACCAAGATCGAGATCTTTGGTGCCAACCACACACGTGACGTTTGGAGACTGGATGGCACTGCATACGACCCCAAAAATACCATCCCTACAGTCAAGCATGGTGGTGGCAGCATCATGCTGTGGGGCTGTTTCTCAGCCAAGGGGCCTGGCCATCTGGTCCGCATCCATGGGAAGATGGATAGCATGGCCTATCTGGAGATTTTGGCCAAGAACCTCCGCTCCTCCATCAAGGATCTTAAGATGGGTCGTCATTTCATCTTCCAACAAGACAACGACCCAAAGCACACAGCCAAGAAAACCAAGGCCTGGTTCAAGAGGGAAAAAATCAAGGTGTTGCAGTGGCCTAGTCAGTCTCCTGACCTTAACCCAATTGAAAACTTGTGGAAGGAGCTCAAGATTAAAGTCCACATGAGACACCCAAAGAACCTAGATAACTTGGAGAAGATCTGCATGGAGGAGTGGGCCAAGATAACTCCAGAGACCTGTGCCGGCCTGATCAGGTCTTATAAAAGACGATTATTAGCTGTAATTGCAAACAAGGGTTATTCCACAAAATATTAAACCTAGGGGTTGAATAATAATTGACCCACACTTTTATGTTGAAAATTTATTAAAATTTAACTGAGCAACATAACTTGTTGGTTTGTAAGATTTATGCATCTGTTAATAAATCCTGCTCTTGTTTGAAGTTTGCAGGCTCTAACTTATTTGCATCTTATCAAACCTGCTAAATCTGCAGGGGGTTGAATACTACTTGTAGGCACTGTAGATAGATGATAGATAGATGATAGATAGATAGATAGATAATAGATAGATAGATAGCTAGATAGATAGATAGATAATAGATAGATAGAAAGATAAATAGATAGATAGATAGATAGATAGATGGATAGATAGATATAGGAATAGATAGATAGCTAGATAGAGGGATAGGTAGAGGGATAGATAGATAAATAGAGGGATGGATAGATAGATACATAGATAGATGATAGATATATAGATTGTAAATAGAGGGATAGATAGATACATGGATAGATAGATAAATAGAGGGATAGATAGATAGATACATAGATGATAGATGGATAGATAGATAGATAGATAGATAGATAGATAGAGGGATAGATAGATAGATAGATGATGATATATAGATAGAATAGATAGATAGATATACAGATAGATAGATAGATAGAGGGATAGATACATAGATAGATGCATAGATAGATGATAGATGGATGGATAGATAGAGGGATGGATAGATAGAGGGATAGATGATAGATGATAGATATATAGATTGTAAATAGAGGGATAGATAGATACATGGATAGATAGATAAATAGAGGGATAGATAGATAGATACATAGATGATAGATGGATAGATAGATAGATAGATAGATAGAGGGATAGATAGATGATGATAGATAGATAGAATAGATAGATAGATATACAGATAGATAGATAGATAGATAGATAGAGGGATAGATACATAGATAGATGCATAGATAGATGATAGATGGATGGATAGATAGAGGGATGGATAGATAGAGGGATAGATAGATAGATAGATACATAGATGATGATAGATAGATAGAGGGATAGATAGATAGAGGGATAGATACATAGATACATAGATGATGATAGATAGATAGATAGATAATAGATATATAGATAGAGGTCACTATCATTTCAGGCTCACCTACAGAGTAGCAATCCAAGCTCCCATCACCACAAAGCTCTGATATATATACGTGGGCCAGATGAACCAGGACCCCGGGCACAGCCCTCCCAAACCCAACTGGACAAAATAACCAATCACAGCAGCCTGACAAGAACCAGAATCAGGAAGATGGTAGACGAGGGCCAGGAGAGGTATGTCAGTGACTGGAGGACCGACATCAACACCTCACAGAAACTGACCACGTACCAGAGACTACAGAGAGACTACAGACTGGCCCCATATCTGGAGAAACTCCCGGACCCCAGAGACCGCAGGACCCTGAGCCGATATAGACTCAGTGCCCACAGTCTAGCCATCGAATCCGGCCGACACAAGCAGAGCTACAAGCCCAGGGAGGACAGACTGTGCCAACACTGTGACCTGGAGGCCCTGGAGGATGAAACACACTTCCTGCTACACTGCACCAAGTACTCAGCAGTGAGGGACACTCACTTCAGGAGACTCTCCCATCTCTTCCCGGATTTCAGCTCCATGAAGGAGGAAGAGAAAATATATATCCTGCTGGGGGAAGAAGAGAGCGCAGTGGAGATAGCAGCGCAGTATGTGAGCGAATGCCATAGACTTCGAGAAAGAGAACTATGATAAGTCATGGACTTCCATAGCCCCCCATCCCAGATGTGGCCCCCCCAATCCCCACCCTGGATATGTCCCATCCACCGTTACCACAGTCCCACCGTGGATATGCCCCATCATAAGCCATGGACTTCCATAGCCCCCATCCTGGAAGTGCCCCCACAGTCCCCACCCTGGATGAGCCCCATCCATCCTTCCTACAGTCCCCACCCACCATCCCCACAGCCCCAGCCCCTAATGTACACTTGCTTTGGCAAAACTAATTTGTATTTGGTCCTGCCAATAAAGCTTATTTGATTTGATTTGATTTGATTTGATTTGATAGATAGATAATAGATAGATAGATAGATAGATAGATAATAGATAGATAGATACATAGATACATAGATGATGATAGATAGATAGATAGATAGAGGGATAGATAGAGGGATAGATAGAGGGATAGATAGAGGGATAGATAGAGGGATAGATAGATAGATAGAGGGATAGATAGAGGGATGGATAGATAGATACATAGATACATAGATGATGATAGATAGATACCACAATGTGAGTTTTTAAATTAATTACCAGCCTCAGCTCCCAGAGCTTTTTCAATTGCATTTGCTAAACACGCATATAACAGTAGTTGAAAATGTCACTTACTGTAATGTTTCTTTGTTGTATTTACTTATTTATATTCATTTTCCTGAGCCAAGTGATTTCCCAGTGCATTTTAATTTTCGTCTCCGTGTAGAATACTTGCAGGATCCAGTCTCTGTGCATATTTTAGTTGGAGTTGTGACAATCAGAAACATGAGGTGAGTTAATGAATGAAAAGTATGTTGTCTTCTATGAGAATGATCAGAGGAGTCATTCTGAAGAACTCTCCCAAATCAAGTCAAGCCAGACATTAGTGCAAGTCAAAAACACCCATTATTATTCATCAGGGCCCTATTTAGAATGATACTTTTATGTTGTTTTGGGTCAAAGCACAACATGTTGATGTAGTTATCTTCAATCATTTAATTAAATGTGGTTTTTCAATTGCTCATTATTTTCGGCAGATCTAACTTCTGTTGCATGCAAGCTGGCTCTCTCTCTGTTCCCTTTTAGATTTACAGAACAAAGTGAGAAAATAGTAGTAATAAGGCTTTGCGGTCTCTGTTATTTTAAGTTTATGCATACTTCAGACAGAGAATAATCTAGTGCTAGGCTTTGGTTGCACGGCCTACAATTGAGTCTATGGCGATCAGTGCCGAACAGAAATTTTGTGTCTCGTTCAGGCAACATAATAATCAGCATAAGAATTGATGTACTACTTATCGAGGACTTGTAATTCACCCACTGCCACCAGGTGTGTGTCTGCGGAGAAGCAGCAAGATTTCAGGTATTTCTTCTAAAAATGCAGTGCAATTTAGAAGTGTTTTGCTTTTGGTAAACATGGTTATCTATAAAATTCCCGTCCTTTGTATTTAAGTACTCACAATTCAGATAAATGTGTATGTTCCTCCCGATGTGTTGTATTAAAAGGACCCTTTTCATTGCAGGTAAAATAAATGTAAAAAAATAAGAGGTTATCCACTACTTTTACATTGATGACCTATCCGGGTCTGACACCCGGCATCCCTGACGATCAGCTGTTCCTGGTGCCGGTGACGGCAGCAGGCAGCTGGAATTGCTCAGTTCTGGAGCTGCCCTGTCTTCTGATAGCGGTATAACAGCCGCAGGCGGGTACATCACAACTGCCTCCCATTCAAATCAATAGGAGGCGGATGTGCAGTACCAGCACTGTCGCTACCAGTTCCGGAACTGAGCATTTCCAACCACCTGCCACTGCTTGCAATGAGAACAGCTGAGCGGTCGTAGTGCAGTGTGTTGGACCCCGGCCAATAAGACATTGATGACCTAATCTAAGGACAGACCATCAATGTAAAAGTAGTGGACAACTTGTTTAATAAGTAAATATAAAATACTGCCACCACTTACAACATAATTTGCCACCTTTGTTAACAGTGTCTATTATTTCACAGAATAAAAGTAGACCAAGCATGCCGAAACTGTGCAATAGGATGGACACTTTTTTCTTTTTTATACCACCTCCTGTTTAATGCACCACCACTCCATTGTTATTTATTGCACTGCTGGACTAGTGCTTTAAGTCTAAGTCCTCTACCTTCTGTACTATACTCATCTTTTGGCAGCTTCACCTTCTACCACCACCGCTCTGGTCGGTCTCTGGTGATTTTTGACCTGCTGGCAGCTCCAGTGTTTCATGGAGCACTCCGGAAGTCACAAGGCAATACATCTCTATGACAGCCTCGTTCTGGCTCTCATAGAGTTGCATTGAGAGCTTATGATGTAACATCTGATTTCCAGCCAGTCAGAAGTTACAGTCACAAGATTGTGCTGTGGGACCAAAAAATTACAAAAACTTACATTTAAAGCACCACTCCAGTGCAGAATAAAAAAAAACCAAAACACTGGAATGATGCTTTAATGTTAATGTTATTGCTTATATTATGTTGGAAAATGACTGCTCTGTCACTTTTCTTCGGATGTCTGATTTGTCCCAAGAAGGGAGAGTGAAGCAAAGGCTCGCGTGGTAACAATATGAGATTACAATGTCATGTAAGTCCTGGGAGAGGCAGTGCCAGCACAGCTGGAACAGCGCCGGCATTAAATGTTAGCATAGCTATTATCCTTTCATAAAGGGGTCCATAGTGATGGAGAAAGGGTTGTCCTAGAAGTGGAATATCTGACCTTTCCTACACATTTGTTAAATAGGGAAAACAGCAAATTCTAAAAGGTTCATGTTTCTTAAGGCCGCTTTACATGCAGCGATATCGATATCGCTAGCGTGTGTACCTGCCCCCGTCGGTTGTGCGTCACGGGCAAATCGCTGCCTGAAGCACACAATATCGCTAACAGCCGTCACACTACTTACCTGCCTAGCGACGTCGCTGTTGCCGGCAAACCACCTCCTTTCTAAGGGGGCGGTTCGTTCTGCGTCACAGCGACGTCACTAAGCGGCCGCCCAATAGAAACGGAGGGGCAGAGATGTGCGGGACAAACATCCCGCCCAACTCCTTGCTTCCTCATTGCGGCCGACCGCAGGTACAAGGTTGTTCCTCGTTCCTGCGGTGTCACACATAGCAATGTGTGCTGCCGCAGGAACGACGAACAACCTGCGTCCTGCAGCAGCAACGATATTTGGGAAATGGACAGTGAGTCAACGATAAGGTAAGTAAAATTGCTCGGTAACGGTCGTTCATGCATTTCACATGCAACGATGTCGCCAACGAGGCCGGATATGCGTCACGAATTCCATGACCCCAATGACATTGCGGCCTTTAGTCAGATTTATTAAACAGTCAGTACAGATTATCACACTGGAAAGTGTATTGTTTTTAAAATTATGCTTTAGGTTTACAAGTAAAATATATCTTTGTACCGTGTTAGCCAGTAGAGATTTAGGTTTAGTCTTCTAGGTTTAGCAAGAGACAAAAAGGGGACTCGAGGCACTTTCACTGGTTCTTCTACAGTGCCCATAGTTATAGTCTTTCCAGTGTTCTGTAGGCACCAGAACTGTCTACATGCTGGATACTTATTTAAATGGAACTTTTAATAGGTTGTTGGATAAAGAATTGCAGTAAGCTTTATGCTATTGTGTTTTGTATTCTTACTTTAGTTTATCCTATATACAAACCTTTGCCACTTACAACAGTGAGTTTTCTGCATATGAAATAGACAAAAGTTATTTACCAAACCTGTCAAATAGTAAAATGGGCAGTTGTGAAGCAGTCCATTCTGTCAGGGAGAAAAGATCCAAATAATTGCAGTGCCATGACTGACCTCTATTATTCACTCATGAGCAGAAGACCATAAAAAACAAAGCAGGTTGGGACACATACGTTTGTGGAGAAACCAAAAAGAACATCACCGTTTAGTTGAAGTACTTTTTGTGTATTTTGTCATGTGCTTTTGGGCAGCCACAGGGTTCAGCAGGGGTTGTTCCTTTGTTTATCAAAAAAAATAATTTCAAGTTCTTGAATAATAATAGTATGAGTAATATGAGATGCAGGCTCTATATGCGTTATTGTTCTTTGATTTTTTGTTCCACAATAAATCCCACTTCCAAATCCAGTGGCTATAAAAAGTACACACACCCATGGTAAAATGCCAAGTTTGTCTTGTACAAAAAAAAACACCAAGAAGAATAATTTCAGAACGTTTTCCTCCTTTAATGATACATATACTCTGTATAATTAAATTACAAAAGTACATTTTTTTTCCAGTAGAAAAAAAATAACTTAAAGGGTTATTCCAGTCTCCAAGCTCTTATCCCAATTTGTAGCAAGCATAATAATAATATTAATAATAATAATATTAGCAAATACCTCCAATCTGAAGTGTATTAGAATTCTCCTGATATAGCCATGTCTATTACCTCATGTGCAGGAGTCTATAAGAAGGCACATCTAGAATTGGTAATCTTTACCCATTCTTCCTTGAAGTAGCGCTCCAAATCTATGAATTCTGAAGAATCACTTATGTAGAGCCCCCTTCAGGTCCACCCAAAGATTTTCAATAGGAGTTTAATCTAGACTCAATCTGGGTCGTTCCAAAACTTGGATCTTCTCTTGGCACCACCATTTTTTTGCGGATTTAGAGGTATGCTTAGGGTCATTATAGTGCGAGTAGTGTAGTGAGACCCAGCTTTCAACTTCCTCTTCCGGTCTTTAGCAAAGTACTCAAGGTTTTGGTGCAAAATTGACTACTATTTAGAATTGTGCCGAATTCCCTCCACCTTGACTAAAGTCCTAGTTTCAGATGCTGAAAAACAGCCCGAGAGCATAATGCTGCCTCCACTATGCTTCATAGATATATCCATCTCCTTCATCAGGACATTCAAAAGGAATAGATTCCTTTTGAATGTCCTGATGAAGGAGATGGAAATATCTCTGAAACATGTAGACCTGTATAAACAATAAAGGGATTACATCAATAATTGGATCCTGTGGTGTAGTGCGGCATTTAACCAGACATCTTCTTCCTTTGATACTTATGTGTACATCTCGGGGCTGCGGCTGATCACCACCATTACAAGTGCATCAAGGGGTTGTGACTTTCACAACCCTAAAAGGTGAGTGTTTTCCTTTGGAAATTATTGATCTCCCTACCAGGTAAAACCCTATTTGAACTTTTTTATTCTACAGTTTTGTCTCCACTATGCTTCACTGGGAGTATGGTGTACTTTTAGTGATGCACAGTATTGGCCTTGCACTAAAGATTTGCAATTATGGTCAAAAAGTTCAAATGGTCTCAGCAGTCCATAACACGTTTTCTCACATGCTTTTGGCAGAATTGATGTAGGTTTTGATATAACATAGCTGGGCTTGTATGATTTCTTTGTAAGAAAAGGCTTCTGTCTTACCACCCTACCCCTCTGGCCTGACATATGAAGAATACGGGAGATTGTTTTCACATATACAACCAGTACTTGTTGGAAATTCCTGCAGCTCTTTTAATGTTGCAGTAGAATTCTTCACAGTCTCCTGTATAAATATTTTTCTTGGCTTCATCAACTTATGAGGGATGTCCAATTCTAGTCAATGCCACTATTGTGCCAAATTTAAACCTCTTCAGTGTTCCATAGTATATCTCATTGAGTGGAAATTTCTTGCACACATCTCCTGACTGAAAACTTTCAACTATGAGATCCCTTTGCTGTGTTGTAAATGGTTTATTGCCCATCATTTTGTTGCAAAATGTAGCTAAGAAAAAGTCAGGAAAATCCTTAACAAACAGCTAAACTTTCACATGGGCTTAATCAGAATCACTTTAAATGGAATCTGTCAGCAGGTTTTTGCTACCTCATCTAAGAGCAGCTTGTAGGCAAAAAGACTCTGAATCCAATGATCTATCACTTAGATTACTGGGTGCAGCTTTCTAACACAATCTGCATTTTTAGCTTTAGTCATGTAGCTGAGCCCAGGGAGCTCTCAATAGCAATTGTACATTCACAGTGATGTGTCAGTCACAGGAGGGGGCATGTGGAACAACATGTCATGAGTCAGCTAGTCATAGCAATGATAATCACCGAGTGATAACGTCTTTAGTTTAAGTAAACAACAGCATGGAGTCTGATAAGTGAGGCATAGTTGATTTTTGTTTTTTGAACCCCTAAATCATGTTGTCCTTAGATTATGTAGCAAAAACCTGCTGACAGATTCCCGTTAACTGATGGCTGCTGTGTAGTGACTACTATATAACATGAGTTTAAATATGATTGGCTAATTCAGGACAAAACCACATGCCCAATTATAATAGGGTGTTGACACTTATGCCACCACATTAGTTTAGTTTTGTTATTTTCATTTTTCCTCTCAAAATGATTTCAGTTTGTATCTCGATAAATTTATACAGTTTATGGGTGATGTTCAAGGAAGAAAAAGTGCTGAAATTATTCTTCTTGGTATGATTTTTTTAGATGACACAAGCTGGCATTTTATTATAGGCGTGTAGACTTTTTTTTATATCCATTTGTGTATAAAGCTGGCCATAGGTAAAAATGGGCAGTCATTGTTCAAAGACTAAAAACTCCTTAATTTAAAAATTATTAATTTTATTAACAGAAGCAATTAAAACACACTTCCACATTATATAGAAAATATTCATTGGTGCCATACAACAATTTCAAACATATATCCCCCTTATTTTTATAGTCCTATGTGTTTCCCCAATTAAGGAGCAAGAACAAATGTCAGTAAGGCGCAATACATAAATATATCCCTAAACAGTCCAATAGTCAAGGGTCCTACAGTCAAGATCCCTAAAGGCAGCACTTTACCCTAAATTAGTTGGTTCTGCACTGAGATATAATTCTGTATATACTGCCACTTCCTATATTAGTGAGGAGGCTGTCAACCTTCTACCCCTAATCGACCCGACGCGTTTCCCCCTCTAATAGAAGGTTCCTCAGGGGTCATCAAAAAGTAGTATAGAAAAATACAAATCATTTATACATTATCCTCCAATCATATAGTGAATACAGACATAGTTTTTGTAATCTCTCCAAACAGAGTACATCAAACAGATGATCTTCAGATTGTACATATGACTATTATAGTCTCCTCTGGTGCTGACGTATCTTTAGACTCCAAAAGTTGCCAGGTAATACAGAGTTCCATAAAATATTAGTGTGGATGTTACAGAACAAAAAATTCCTGTTATAGAAATATTTTTCAGATTTTTGTCATCTCATCCGGGACAAAGCTGTACGTTCTAGGTGAATGATGGTGTCACCTATTAATGACATGCCCATTCATAATTCCCCTTCAACAAGCTTTTTTTCTTTTCTGTGTCAGTGTGGATGAATGGACTAGGGTCCCCTCAGGTTGCAATTGGTATGTTGGAACGCTGTCTCCACGTGGATTTTGCAGAGGCTGGGAACGCTCTGAATATTGCAGGGAGCCCCAACTACATGCTGGTATATAGTTTTAAATTTATTTGGACTGGACATACCAATTGCAACCTGAGGGGACCCTGAGGGATCTTGACTGTAGGACCCTTGACTATTGGACTGTTTAGGGACATATTTTTGTATTGCGCCTTACTGACATTTGTTCTTGCTCCTAAATTGGGGAAACACATAGGACTATAAAAATAAGGGGGATATATGTTTGAAATTGTTGTATGGCACCAATGAATATTTTCTATATAATGTGGAAGTATGTTTTAATTGCTTCTGTTAATAAAATTAATAATTTTTAAATTAAGGAGTTTTTAGTCTGTGAACCAGTTTTGAGCTCTCCTTGTATTACTTTTTTCGTGAGAAACAGTCATTGTTCAAACAATCAGTCATTTGGCGGTGGCACTATTCACACTTGAAACATTGTCTGATGAGTAGCAGTTCGATGCAGCCTATTGAGATCATTAGTAGAAATAATCCAACAGGCTGGTTCATCAGTCCGTCTTTGTTGGAAGTTATCTATCATTGGATTCATCATTCCAGTAGTTGGTCAGACATTTTCATTCACTTTCATTCACTGTTATAGTATAGCAGGAAAACCTCCAACACTAATATAAATACTGAATTTGATCAGTGTTTCATAGTGTAGAGATTACCATGTGTTCCTCATGGAGAGGATAGAATACCCGATGAGCACGTAGACCTGAAGTTGTCCTCTGGGTGCCTTGCGTAGCTTCAGTGAATGAATATGTATATTTCTTTCTGCCCCACATTACGGTCCCTTCATCCCTATGAGAAACTAATGACAGCAATCTCTGGCCAGGTTTATTGCCGATGAACATGAAGCAATTCAGGTTTGTTGGTTCCTAATTAAAACGCTTGTTTTGAAATATCAGAATATCCCAGCACTCCAATTATTACTAATGTGCATATGCCGGTGTGTCAGGGCCAAGATGCTCCTTCTCATAATGTCTCTGTAAAGATCTGTGAGTGCCGCTCACCACGAAGAACCAACGGCATGTCTTTAGAAGTAACCTTTCTCTGTTACAAAATGTCAATAATTTTAGAAAAATGGCTTAAAAGATTTAAATGCCAAGGACAATTTTCAGATGACATGACTTGTAGTCTCACAGTGTGAGGAGGGACATGGTGAGAAATAAAAGTTTAGTACATTAATGCTAGAGACAGCTCGCTCCTAATCTATTGATTGACACTACATTGATAAAATGTGTTATTCTTTGGGTCCTACCAGTTCCAGTTTTTTATCATATAGTCAATAATATTTGTGCAGGGATCTGTGTTGATATTTGTTTTTTTTATATGATTCTTATTAAAGGTAACCTGTCAATAGATTTGGCTGCTATAAGCTGTGGCCACCACCAGTAAGCTCTAATAAATTATACAACATTCTAGACTACTGTATATAATAGCCCAGGACGCTCTGTAGAACATAAAAAGACCTTTATTATACTCACCTGGGGGGGAGCGGTCGGACCAGATGGGCATCACTGGTCTCAGTCCGGTGCCTCCTATCTTCCTTCTTCCTTCCATCGATGTCCTCCTTCCCAGCTCCATGTGGATGATTTGTCCTATGTCATCTATACAGAGCCCTCCGTTGCTCTCCTGCACATGTGCACTTCTCGCAAAGCACTGTAATGTGCAGGCCTGGGGAAAAATCAAAGACAGCATGCGCATGCGCACTAAGATGCTTTGTTGTGCCCTCAGCAGGGCAGAGCAAAGAGTGCGTGCGCAGGAGCGCAATGAAGATCTCTGTGTGGATGACATAGAACACGTCATTCACACGGGGCTGGGAAGGAGGACAGTGATGGAAGGAAGAGAGGAGGCATTGGACTGAGACCAGCGACCCCCATTGGATCCGACCGCCCTGCAGGGGAGTATAATAAAAGGTGTTTTTTTACATTATGCAGAGCGGCCTGGGCACTTATATACAGTATTCTAGAATGCTGTATATAAGAGCTTACTTGTAGTGGCCTCAGCTTATAGGGGACAAATCTGGTGACAGGTTCCTTTTAAGGGCCGGACTTGACATGTATTTATGTATGCCAGTGAAGGAAGTCACAGCCACATATGCAGCTCTGTGTCCACTGGTGGACATGGTCAGGAGAGGGCCCCTGTGCAAGAACAATATCTGGGCCCTTTGCAGCCCAAAAGATCATCATAATGCACAATTCCATCTGTTTTGAAATGGATATGGACCCCCTCACCTCTTGGGTCCCACCGCTTGTACCAATGATATGTCCCCTCCTGCCCTCCCCCATCCATCTGTCAACAGTAAATGTAAGAGAGAAGAATAAAACAGTATTCTCTGCAGGATGTGCGGTTTGTTTTAACAACATGCAGGCAGCCCTACAGAATGACACACTTCATATCTAAGGTTTCATTCCTTGGGTCAGTGTTATTTTGCAATGTATCCTTCATTAATGCTCTGATCACTTATTGTACATTGCCATACCAAAACCTAAACTAGGGTATGTCCAATAAATGTAGAGAGAGGTGCAGGCATCATCCAACCTTTCAAACCTTCCAGTGTGTTTATTCACATTTCTGCCTAGTTATGCATTGATAAGAAATAAAAAAAACTGCCATAGCTCATCCAGACTGCCTGGAAATGGCTAATAGCGGCAGAAAATGAAATGGGTATAGCTAATTTTTTTATTGGAACACGTGAATCCATAGGCATACTTTTGTTACCAGAATACTTTCAAATATAATAATATAATAAAAAATAATAAATAATTAGAATATAATACAAAATGCCTCACCAAAAAGAGTATACTAGGATTGACTGCACTTTCTTCTTGACGCAGACAGACGTGGCAGCTGGAGTCAATCAATCTTCCCAGATGTCCAGTTATCCCCGTGATTGAATGCAGGAAGATATGGCAGGGTGCACCGGCAGCACCACCACGTTTTGTTAATCAGTTCCGTCACGTTCCATACTACTGCTGTTACTTTCCAATGTATTCACGTGTTACTTGATGCAAATCTCACGGGAGCCCCATAAGTGTATGCATGCCCTAAAGCAGAATTGTTTTTCCGACTGCCCCTTCTCTGAGGTTGTCCCAGGCTGTAAAGCTTTGAGGATGTATTTCCCAGGGCTCTTATGTTTTGCTTAATACCAAACAATTTCCAAGTGTTTTATCTTTGTTTCTTTTTTTTTACTCCATAGTTGTCTCCATGTCTTTAGGTTGAACTAAAGATGTTGTCAACTGCGGGCTTTAAGTATAGTGCGGCTAAATTAACAGTTTGTGTTCTAAGGACACATCACCGTGTAATATATGCTTTGCTCCTCAGTAAAATAAATTCCGCTCTTCGGCATTATTACGGCACTTCTGATAGTTCTGCATTTGGCTGATGCTTCTGTAGCTGGGCTAGCTATGATGATGACAGCTCTATAGACAGTACGCTTTAATGTGATGAGAAGATACATATCCGCTAAATAAACTAACATGTTGGCATATGTGAAAGTAATATCTCTGCTTTATGAAATTGTTTCTTTTGGAGATTTTTTTCTTTGTTGTGAGCGAATGTAAATGTAGAATTTTTATACTAGTAAAGGATCAATTTTTTATGTGATTTGTACTTTTGTCAATGTATTTTGTTTTAGTTTATTTTCTTTATATGGTTATTTAAGAGGCCAATGTGCCTGTGCTGCTGTTCTAAGCATGTTCTGTGCCTGTGCAGAGGATACTGTACAGAGAGGCAGCATTCAATACTTATTGTGAATAGTGTGAGCCTGTATTTACTAGATATACTGTAGGTATTTTTTCTCTCTCTAAGGCTAAGTTCACACTTCCGTTGTTTTGCATCAGTCACAATCCGTAGCCTTGAGGAATTATGGTATCCTGCAAAATATTTTGCAGGAATCCTGTTTTTTCCCTATTAGTGACGGATTGTGACTGATGATGCTGCGTTGCATCCGCTGTGTCGCGGTCAGTCGTTTTTTAACTGACCGCCGGGCGGGAGCAATGCAACATGTAA
This sequence comes from Anomaloglossus baeobatrachus, assembly GCF_048569485.1. Classification (NCBI taxonomy): domain Eukaryota; kingdom Metazoa; phylum Chordata; class Amphibia; order Anura; family Aromobatidae; genus Anomaloglossus; species Anomaloglossus baeobatrachus. The sequence goes on along the minus strand of NC_134358.1, from coordinate 266,389,856 downwards.
CGTTTATTGAGCAGCGCGATCCGTAGGATTTCGCTGCGCATGCGCTCTCTGGCTCCCCGCCCCCGTAACTAGGATAAACATCGGGTAACCAAGCAATGCGCTTTGGTTAGTTACCCGATATTTACAGTGGTTACGGGTGCAGGGAGCCAGCGCTAGGCTGGTATTCAAGATAAATATCGGGTAACCAAGCAAAAAGTGCTTTGCTTTTACCCGATATTTACCCTGGATACAGTGTGCAAGGAGGCCGACACTTCACCACTCACGCACTTAGCCTTATATAGTGCCATTAATTTCCCCAGCCCTTTACATACATCATAATCACTGTCCACATTGGGGCTCACAATCTAAATTCCCCATCAGTATGTCTATGGAGAGTGGGAGGAAACCAAGTCAAACACTGGGAGAACCTTCAAACTCCTTGCACATGTTGTGCTTGGTGGGATTTGAACCCAGGATCAAAGTTTATCTTGTTCGTGAGAATAACGAGATGATGATTGAAAGTGATCCATATAGAGCAAGAACAATAAAGGTAGCCAAGCAAAATCTACAAAATTTCATGTGTATTTTCAATACAGAGAGTGATATGGATTAAAAAATACCCTTAAAAATATTAAAAGATAATATAAGTTTGGACACACCTCATTCAAAGAGTTTTCTGTATTTTCATGACTCTGAAAATTGTAGATTCACATTGAAGGCATCAAAACTATGAATTAAAACATGTGGAGTGAAATACTTAAAAAAGTGTGAAACAACTGAAAATATGTCTTATATTCTAGGTTCTTCAAAGTAGCCACCTTTTGCTTTGACTATTGCTTTGCACACTCTTGGCATTCTCTTGATAAGCTTCAAGAAGTAGTCACCGGAAATGGTCTTCCAACAGTCTTGAAGGAGTTCCCAGAGATGCTTAGCACTTGTTGGCCCTTTTGCCTTCACTCTGTGGTCCAGCTCACCCCAAACCATCTCGATTGGGTTCAGGTCTGGTGACTGTGGAGGCCAGGTCAACTGGCGTAGCACCCCATCACTCTTCTTCTTAGTCAAATATCCCTTACACAGCCTGGAGGTGTGTTTGGGGTCATTGTCCTGTTGAAAAATAAATGATGGTCCAACTAAACACAAACCGGATAGAATAGCATGCTGCTGCAAGATGCTGGTTTAGTATGCTTTCAATTTTAAATAAATCCCCAACAGTGTCACCAGCAAAGCAGCCCCACACCATCACACCTCCTCCTCCATGCTTCACGGTGGGAACCAGGCATGTAGAGTCCATCCGTTCACCTTTTCTACAAAGACATGGTGGTTGGATCCAAACATCTCAAATTTGGACTCATCAGACCAAAGCACAGATTTCCACTAGTCTAATGTCCATTCCTTGTGTTCTTTAGCCCAAACAAGTCTCTTCTGCTTGTTGCCTGTCCTTAGCAGTGGTTGACTAGCCGCTATTTTACCATGAAGGTCTGCTGCACAAAGTCTCCTCTTAATAGTTATTCTAGAGATGAAAAGGTGTGTCCAAACTTTTGGTCTGTACTGTATATATATATATATATATATATATATATATATATATATATATATATAAACAATGGACCAATTTCTGATGATACATTTTCATTATGTGTGACATTTAGGTAATCTTTATTGTGACGTTTAGATAATTGTGGGATTTTTTCTGGTGCTTTTTTCTATAATTTCTAACTAAAACAAAGACAAGACAATCACAGTAAACACTATAGCTTAAAGAGGTTGTCCAGGCTTGCACTTTATGGGACTGCTGAGTTGTGAATCCTCACAACGTGCAGTGTTGTGCACACTGTCAGGATTCTCATGTACCGGTGCCAAGGGCAAGCGAGCATGTGACCGCAAGTATGCAATTTGCATATAGAAACATGGCCTTACGCAATATAAATTAATTGAGCGAAGCCGGACACGTCTAGTTGGAATGTGTCCGGAAGTATGCAAATCGCGTACTAGTGGTCACATGGCCACTTGCACTCAGCACCAAAACCAGAAAATTCTGACAGTGTGTATACTGTTGGGAGGATTTACCATTCTTAAGTCATATGGCTGGACAACCCCTATAAAATGTGGATTTTGATCTTGATCAGTGCAGTACTGGTGCTAATGTCGCATTTCCTGACCTGCATGTAAATGACACTTGCAAGAATTCATTGCAGTCAACCCTCTAATGCATGTGAATGAGGCATAGTTGTGAATTTTATAAATTAGAGTTTTCTAATGTCAAATCTTTTAAAATTCAGTATCCATAGCTGATCTCAGAGCCTGCTGCATGCTGATTGTTTGCTTTAGTGCTCTATATACATAGATTTTATCTTTATGGACATAAAATTTTCATTTGGATGTTTTTACCAAGGTGTATTAAGAAATTATACTAACCCTTCACGTGCTGTATTAAATAGCATTTTTCAGGCATTTGGTTGTCAAGGTAGGACACAATTTTTTTTTTTTTTTAAATGATGCCTGATAACAGACATTATAGTCATCAAGGGATTATCTGTGATCCTTATCATCATATAGAACAGCGTGAATGCATATTTTACTGCAGAAGCCCTGGCGCCTAATATTGATAATGTGCCGTCAGTACTCGGGTCACAGCACTGCAGTTCCAGTTATAAATTGAAGCTGTAGGAACGATTTATCAAAGGGGTTTTGCTAGAAAACTGAGACAAAATGTGGAGCAGCTCAAAAATTTTATGACTTTTGGCATTTTGACACCAGTTTAAAGTAGCTCCGCCAAAATGGTCCTTCCCTCAAATTTTCCAAGTGTTACCAGAAAAGGGTAACGTTTCTGATGAGGAACACAGAGGCACATGACACTGAGAAGCCGCACCCAATTCATTATGTGATGTGCACCTCTTAATTCAGCCATGACATTGAGAAGATGCCCCGAGTTCATTAAATGGTGTGCGTCTCTTAATTCCCACCATGACACTGAGAAGATGTCCCCAATTCATTAAGTTGTGTGTGCCTTTTAATTCAGCCATGACAATGAGAAGATGCCCTGAATTCATTACGTGGTGTGTGCCTCTTAATTCAGCCATGATACTGAGAAGATGTCCCGAATTCATGACCACTGAGGAAGGATTCTCCGGTCGTGATGGTTACTATACCCCCAAAACTTAACCTAAAAATAACACACCGACTGCATGCGACTTGGTTAAACAAATTGGCCACAGCAGCCTTTATTACCTATTATTAACATACTAACACAAAGGGGGCGCCGTCCAACGGGCGACCCCAAACACACAATAATAGGTAACACATAATAATAATAAACGGTACATGAAACCCTATGTAGGCCCGGTCCAGAAACCCTTTCCTACACCAATATCCCTGGCCACAACACTCCGACCCAGAGATGAGGTATTAATCACCCCACGGATTAATACCCCCCAAACTTTGCAGAACCCCGTGCCTGCAATTTCCCGGAACCCAGAGACACCATACCAAGACAGTGCCTCTCGGTCCAGCTACCAATCCCTTACAACCGCTTCTGGACCAGACCTACCCCCGCCACAGGACAGGACACGTGACACCTTACGTGGCCTGGCCCCGCCACACACCCAAGGCTTGCTCCACACCCTCCCGCAAACCCAGGGCCCATAAATCAGAACCAATGTCATTAAGATGAACCCCATCACTCCTCCGAAACTGCCACTTTGGCGATTCCAGGTCCACATGCCTCACCACCACACCACCATTTCTCCGCACGAAACGCGCAACCACCCTGTTCACTTGTGCCCGGGCGCGATTAATCTTCTCAACCGACAGAGCCCCCTCCACCATAATCTGACCACAATATCCGAACCCATGTCATTCCCCCCCACGTGTAAAACCAACACGTTCTGAGGTCTGTCCATCCTGCAATAATATTCAAATTCCGGCACGACCCTGCTCCATTCCATGCCACGCACTCCAATCCACTTGACCGATGCCAGCGATCTGTCCACACCCAACTGCCGACCATTCGGACGAGCGTCGGCCCGACGGGCCCCCCAGAAAACGAACAAGTGCCCCAGGATCCAGATCAGACACACTCCTACAATAAAGGAAACAATTTTAACAAACACCAGCATTCCAGATTGCAACAAAGAACAACAAAAACCCAACGGCAGAACAAACAAAACTCTAACCAGAGCCCTCAACGAGATAATAACTGTGGGCGCACATAACCACGAAAACGAGAGGACTCCCACCGACCAATCCATCTCACCATGTCATCTCCAAGGCCCCAACGTGAAGCCTCGGTAGCCGCCCCAATCCTGAACGAATGGGACCCGTAATCCTCTGGGCGCTTACCCGCCCAGTGCAGGCAACTCCTCAGCACTGCCACAAACTGGTAACGAGACAACCAAGCCCCGTCCTCGTGACGTAGCAGCGGGCCCGGAAGACCGCCCCGCAGACCACAAAACTTACCACCTGCACCGGGCACAAGCCATCCCCTTGCACCGCATACAACACTACTAACCTGCCTCGACCCATCTGGTCCGTCTTGGACCGCCGAAGCCGACACTCCACTCTCTGTCCCACTACCGACACATCCTCGAATAGCAAACCACCCCCACTAACCCTTGACGGGCTCACCAATTCTCCTATCCGAAAAGCCCCGAAAAAAGCAAACACAAAAGCAGTTTCAAACAACACCGTCTCATACGCTGAGACACAAATTCCCTGCAAACCATCCACCAAACGCCGTAACAAGTCCAACGAAATGGGCCGCCTAGTGTCCCGCACCTTCACCCCTTTCCGAAAACCCTTCAATGCCTGCCTTACCCGGAAGTCCCGTGAAACATCTTGCTCACCCCTAACCTTTAACCAAAAGGCCACAGCCGCCACCCTAAGCGCCACAGCCGACGCTGACCTCCCAGCCCTAAAATCCTCACTCACCAATGCCAAGAGCGCCAATAAATAATCCACTCGCCCGTTACCAAACATCTCACCCTGCCATTCAACCCACACTTTAGCATAACGGCACCAAGTCACCTCAGTCACCGAATTCCTAATCAAACCCGCAATCACTGCCTCACCAGGCTCCACAATTCTTCTGGGCACACCGCTCCGATCTCGTCTGCCCCCGGCAGTAACTCCCGAAACCTGTGGAACTGAAAACGAGATAAAGCGTCAGCCATTCGCTGACAAGCTGTTTATTGCATGTACAACTGCCTGATTATCGCAATGAAAGCACACTTTACGTCCCGAAAATTGCGACCCCCACAACTCCACCGCCACCACGATTGGAAACAACTCGAGCAGGGCCAGATTTTTTACCAGGCCACCCTGTCGCCAATCCTCGGGCCACCTTCCCACACACCAATGACCCTGAAAAATGGCGCCGAAACCCGCCGACCCGGCCGCATCCGTATACAGTTCTAGAGCATCATTGGGCACCACCTTCTTCAACCACAAAGTGCGGCCGTTAAAATGCCGCAAGAAGACGTCCCAAACCAACAAATCTTCCTTGATCTCCCGCGTGACCCGCACAAAATGCGCCGAGGACCGTACGCCTGCCGTAGCTGTCGCCAACCTCCTGGCGAAAACAAAGCCCCATCGGCATAATCCTGCATGCAAAATTCAGCTTTCCAAGCAAAGACTGTACCACCTTAAGCCGCACTTTTTTTGCTGCCAGCATTGCTGCAACCGCACTCCGCAAATCCACAATTTTGTCCTCTGGCAACCTACATTCCATGGCCAGCGAGTCGATTTCAATCCCCAGGAACCGCATAACCGGCGCCGGCCCCTCCGTTTTTCCTGCGCCAAAGGGATCCCGAAACGATCCGCCACTCTCTGCAAGGCGAACAACAAACCAGCGCAAACCATGGAACCCGCCGGACCAACACACAGAAAATCATCCAAATAATGAATAATGGATGACAAGCCGGACACGTCCCGCACCACCCACTCAACAAAGGAGCTAAAAACCTCAAAATATGAACAAGAAATCGAACAGCCCATGGGCAAACAATGATCAACATAAAACTTCCCGTTCCACCAGCAACCCAGAAGGTGCTGACTCTCCGGATGCACCGGCAACAAACGAAACGCCGATTCTACATCCGCCTTTGCCATCAATGCACTGCGTCCTGCCGCCTGTACCAAGTCCAGCGCTTTGTCGAACGAGACGTAGTACACCGCCGACAATTCCGGCGCAATGCCGTCATTCACAGACGACCTCTCCGGAATTGAAAGATGATGAATGAGCCGAAATTTATTCGGCTCCTTCTTTGGCACCACCCCCAGCGGGGACACCACCAAATTACTGCACGGAGGGCTCTCAAATGGGCCCCCCATCCTGCCCAGCTCAACCTCTTTACCCAACTTCTCACCCACAACCATAGGGTGGTCCCTTACCGACCGTAAGTTACGACAAACCGGAGGCAATGCCTCAACCGCCAACGGAATCTGAAAACCGTACAAAAAACCAAACCGCAAAAGCGACGCCGCTGCCCCGTCCGGATACCTACTTAAAAACGGCGCCATCGCCTCTATTTTCACCGGCGTCCTCCCTTTTACCAGACCCGTCCCCGGCTTTGCCTCTCCCTTTCTTAAAACATTTGGACAAACTATGTCCCCCCCCGCAGCTGGAGCACTCATGCTTGAACCTACACGCTGCACCAAATTTGCACTGGCCTTCGTTAAATTGCCAGCACAATCCCTTTTTCTGGATACCCGAGCTCCCGTTCCCCCGGCGCCCCCACGAAAGGGCTGGCTCGGGGCCGCCATTAAACGCATCCATAAGGAAATGTCCTTATGGTCCCACCGCATGCCGGGCCGCAACGCCTTCCGCTGCCTAAACTGCTCATCATACCGCAGCCATGCCAAGCCCCCATACGTGCGATACGCCTCCCCGATTGCATCCATATGGCCAAACAGAGCCGAGCAATGCTCCGGCTCCTTTTCCCCTATCACGCTGGCCAAAATTGCGAACGCCTGCAACCAATTGGAAAAGGAACGAGGAATGAGCCTATAACGGCGTTTTTCTTCCTCCTCCTTTTCCTTCTTGGAATCGCTCGGCTTCACCTTGTCTAGGTTAAATTTCTCCAGGGGTAGTAGGGAAAATATCTCCACATACTCCCCTTTCCAAATTTTTTCCCTCACCTCTTTTTTGAGGTGCGCCCGTAGCGGTCCCTCAAAGCACACATACACCTCGCTCTTCGCCCTGTCATCCAGCCGCACCACCTCATCCTCCTTTTCCTTCTCCTTTTCTCCTGTTTTATTGCCCACGGACTCCACTACTCCGCTAACTGCACCCGCCCCCACCGGCGCCTTCTCGCTGTTGGCCGCTGCTGCGCCATCCGCCGCTGACCCCGTCCAGGCCGCCGCCGCCGGCGCTCGGGCTAAACCCTGCAAAAACCCCAGCAACTGACTAAGCAGAGCTGACCCCTCTGGCGCTGCCGTGCCCGCAGCCACCTCCCCAACACCAGCACCCCGCGCCGCAGGCAATGCCGAATCCACGGCTAGCTCACCCGACCGCGACGCAGAGATGGAAATCGGTACTGTGACGTCCTCTGCCATCTGGGCGGCACGGTGGCTCAGTGGTTAGCACTGCAGTCTTGCAGCGCTGGGGTCCTGGGTTCAAATCTCACCAAGGACAACATCTGCAAGGAGTTTGTATGTTCTCCCCGTGTTAGCGTGGGTTTCCTCCGGGTTCTCCGGTTTCCTCCCACACTCCAAAAACATACAGATAGGGACTCTAGATTGTGAGCCCCAATGGGGACAGTGTTTCCAATGTATGTAAAGCGCTGTGGAATTAATAGCGCTATATAAATGAATAAAATTATTATTATTATTAATTATTATTATTATTATAATTATTATTATCTGCTCCCCTGGTTCGTCCTCTTCCTTGCTGTAGTCGTCCTCCACTGTCCCAGCTCCGGAGGACGCAGCCGATGCATCCCCTCCACCACGGCCGCCCTCCTGGGCCGCCGCGTGGGCACTGGCAGAGGGCGTCCTCTGCTTTCTGTGCGGCGACAGCCCACAAGACCGTCCTGTCCCCTGGACCGCCACCGACCGCGTCCTCTTCCTGGAGGAGCCGCTCCCCGGGCTTGGGGGCTCCCCACCGTCGTTTCCTGCCCTCCAGGGCCTCCGATAGGGACCTCCCGCTGGGTCCTCCCCCGCCGGAGGGAGACCGCGGCCGCCGGACGCAGTGCTGCTGACCTGAGGGACCTGGCAGTCGCAGCAGGGCTCCCGCCGTCCCTCCTTCTCTCCGCAGCCTCGCAGGTATCCGGGTGGCGCCTGCCCACACCGGTCCCCCTGCTGGCTGCCTGCGCCCGGCCCCCCACCGTCCTCGGGGGGTATTACTGGCCTCTATCATCCGCTGGGCCCGCACCTGTGTAGGAGCAGCCGCCGGGACGTGCCCCACCGCCGGGGGCCCGGCATCCAGCGCAGGACCCAGGATGGACACGCCCCCTCTCCGTGCCTCCGATCCACGCCGGGCACGGCCCGTATCCCGCCTGGGCTGCCGCTGGCTTGCCAAATCCAGCCCGAGGACCGGAAGTAGGCCCCAGGCCGGGCCCGCCTCCATCCAGGCCACCGCTGGCCTCATTCCATCGCCGAGCTCGCTCCTGGCCGGGAGACGCCGCTGGGCTCTGCACTCCAGCCCGAGGCCTGACATCGGAAGAAGGCCCCGGGCTGGCCACGCCCCTTTCTCGGCCGCCGCGGCCTCGCCGGAGAGTCCTCCCGGCGGCCGGGGCAGACGCTGGGAGCTGCTGCCGCCCGCCCCGCCGCGGAGGGTCCCGAGGGGGGCTCTCGCTGGGCCTCCTCGCCCCCCCTGCGCCCGGAGAGTACCTGAGCGGGGGCCTCGAACGCCGCCCGCGGCTAGAGGGGGAGCGAGGGGCAGGTGCCGACGGGGAAACCCAGGCAGCCCTGACGTGGTACTGCACTTCCTGGGCCCCGTGCACTGCCATCGCCGCTCTGATCAGCCTATTCAGCTCCTGGAGGTCCGCCATGCTGGTTCCTTGGTCCTGGTCCTGGGTCTCCAATCTGTCGCCGTCCAGAGTCCAAAAGGGGAGGTAAGACCCTCCCTCATCACTTTTATACTCCCCCTCCTCCCCTACAGGGATCCTTTCTCCACCAATCCCCTATATCTTCCCATAATGCCCCTCATTATAACTTTATTAACCCCTCACTCCCTCCCTTCCCTCTGGTCATGTCGCCCCTCCCCCCTATGGGGTCCATGGCTTTCTTTACGTGGTGTAAGGCTCTTAAATTCAGCCATGGTACTGAGAAGGCACTCAAAATTCATTACGTGGTGTGTGTGTCGCCCCAGGGCTATGGGGTAATCGGTCCCGGGCGATGTACTGCTGGGGAGATGTCACTGGGTGGCCTTGCCGGTTCAATGACCCTAGGGTCGCTTTTAAAAGGGGGAATATTTACAGGGGATTTGGAATAAGAGTTTTTTCAACCACTTGTGGGTTGCAGCTATTTAGGGGAGTCACTGCTGCACAGTTCTCACTACTGGGGCTGGTGTTAGTGGCAGCCTGAATGTTGGGCCTTCCGCAAGGAGGGCCAGGCCCCAGGGGATAGATGATGTTGTTGGGCACGGAAAGAAGGTAGGCCCCACAAGGGATTGCAGTGTAACTGGTTCCTTTACTCACAGTATGGTGGTAGCTGGCCTTCACCACTGGTCCCCTTAGTCCCAGTACCAGTGTGGTGACCTGGTGACTTCTTTCCCCTGCACCTGTCTCTGGTTGGTTGGTCCCCGTGGCTTGGAGCATCTAGGTGTCCCCTCCTGGTAGTCTCTCAGTCTCAATCTGCATAACAGGTAGCCTGAACCCTGTGGGGTCGGTTTCTCTGATCCTGTTCCCTTGTTGTCCCATTGCTACTGTGTCCTGAACTTTACGGTCAGTGAGGTCCTGGATGGTCCCCTCACTGTGCAGATTTTATCAGGTCTGCCTGGAGCATTTGCCTGACCTAGGATTCTGTACCCCGTTGGTGCTATGGGTCCGGAAGTACTCCACCGGCAACCACACGCCTGGGCCCTCAAGTCACCGTAACACTCTCCTGTCAATGCTCACGTCCAACTCCTCTCTCTCCGACTGACCAACTGTCTGACCCCTCCCACCTGGTAGTCGTCTAGTGGACTGGATTGGCTCCACCCCTGGGTGGCCATCCACTGGGTCCAACCCTAGCCTGTCACCAGTCTTTGGGAATGGGGAAATGAGGGATTAAAATGAATGTTTTGTTACCGGCACTGGTCTTCTGGGTACCTGGGGATTGGCCCTGAATCTTTGACAGGATGCAGTAACTTGTAGCTCCCGATGGCTTCAGGGGCACTACATGTGCACCTCTTAATTAATTCAGCCATGATACTGAGAAGACACCCCAAATTCATTACGTGGTGTGCAGCTCTTAATTCAGCCATGATACTGAGAAGACGCCCCAAATTCATTACATGGTGTGCGGCTCTTAATTCAGCCATGATACTGAGAAGACGCCCCAAATTCATTACATGGTGTGCGGCTCTTAATTCGTCCATAATCCTGAGAAGATGCCCCAAATTTATTAAGTGGTGTGCACCTCTTAATCCAGCTGTGGCACTGAGAAGATGCCCCGAATTCATTAAGTGGTGTGCGCCTCTTAATTCAGCCATGACCCTGAGAAGATGACCCAAATTCATTACGTGGCTTGCGCCGCTTAATTCAGCCATGACACTACTGAGAATACGCCCCCAATTCTTAAGTGGTGTGCGCCTCTTAATTCAGCTATGACCCTGAGAAGATGCCCCAAATTCATTATGTGGTTTGCGCCTCTTAATTCAGCCATGATAATGAGAAGATACCCCGAATTCATTATGTGGTGTGCACCTCTTAATTCAGCCATGACACTGAGCATACGCCCCCAATTCTTAAGTGGTGTGCGCCTCTTAATTCAGCACATCTTTCTCCCGAGAGTTTTTTATGCGCAATGCCAGTCTTAATAAGTCGGCCCCTGTTTATAAGAAATAAAACACCATCATTAACCTAGATAGTGCTTAGCTTCTTACAACTGTTTTCCGGAAAAAGAGCAGACACCCATCTCTAAAGGGAAATTATAGGTCGAGACTTTCAAAGACCCCAAGCTAAAGATGGCAGAAACTAGTGCTTAGATGATCTGGTTTTGTTGTCAAGAGCAGCTGTTCTTAGCACACTGCCTCTATAATAAGTGTACATGATTCCTTCCCTCTGTTTAAAGCTATTAAAGATGCATGAATAATCTTGTAAACTAATCAAATACAGTTCAGTAATTAAGCTGCGTATTCATCCACATTTCACTTTAGAAAATGATGAAATGCATTTTTAGTCGGGTTACTTTGTAATGTTTACAAGAAATGTGCTAACTTCTCCGTAGTGTTGAGAAAGGGATAAAGTCGATTTAAAACTATGCTAGTATTTATAGAGTGATGGAAAAATCAAAGGATTTAGTGTCAGTAATGAAAACACGTCCCTCAACATTTCCCAAAATAGAAACCTAGTAATGCTCACGTTTCCAAACCCCAACACTATTGTCCTACTGTTTCCCGGGTCCCTTATCCTGACCTCCAATGATGACGCTTGAATATAATCATGTGACTGCTGCAACCAGTGATTGGCTGCTCCAGTCACATGTCCATGTGAAAATGTAATTTAAAGGGGTTCTCCAGGTTTGGGACTGCAGACGTCTTATTCCTTACAGCTTGCTCACTTCATGCTGTCAGGATTTTCTGGTGCCAGTGGTGAGAATAGGCGTGCACGTGACCTTATCCATGTGATTTGCATACTTCTGGCTACAATCTAACTTGATGTGCGCAGCCTCACTCAATACAAGTGAACTGAGCGAGGTCGTGCACATCTAGTCAGCATGTGACTGCATAAGTGCAAGTAGCATAATTGTAGGCACATGATGCCCCGCTCTCGAGAATCCTGACATTGTGCGGTGAGCATGCTGTGAGGATTCACAAATGTGCAGTCATATAAAGTGAATGCAGACTTTCATTCTATACCTGTACAACACTGATATCAATCTTGTTAGATACCAGCAAGATGTTGTGTTTCCAGGTCTATATTCAAACTTATGTCTTTTCGATCCAATAGGCATGCATAGTGATTACTAACATCCATGCTTACAAATACTTCTCACAATATTGTGTTGCTACAGGGCACATAGTAGTTGAAAGATCTGTTACTGGCTCTACAATTTCTGATGCACAGCCATTATGTACTGGTGTGTGGGTGGTGGGACAAGGTACTACATTTAGTGTCCCTCTGCATTACGCCTCCAACACACATCCGTGAAATACGTGCGTGTTTGGTCCGTTTCCGTGTTTACCGGAGACACGGGCAAACGTGCACCAATGTTATTTAATGTTTGAGGACACATGTGCGTTTTTCATTAAGGTCCGTGTGTCCGTGTGCGTGCTACGTTTCTGTCTCCGTTTTGCACGGAAGCATGTCCGTTTTCATCACGGAACACGCACACACGGACCCAATGAATGTCAATGGGTCTGTGCGCACGCCTAAGTGACACGGACGCATCTCTGTATGCTCCGTGTACGTTTTGTGCTTTTTTCATGTGATGTCGTTTTTGTTTTTTTTTCTGTGTCGTTCTCTCCCTCAGTCTGTCGGTCGGTTGGTCTCTATGTCTGTCGGTCGGTCTCTCTGTCCTATCTGTCCCTCTCGCTGTCTGTCGGTCAGTTCCCCCCCTCTCTCATACTTACCGTTCCCCGATCTCCGCCGCGGCGCTGCATTGCTGTTATAAAAGCTCCGGCGGCTTTTACTATTTTGAAAAAGCCGGCCGCTCATTAAACAATCTTGTATTCCCTGCTTTCCCTGCCCACCGGCAAATATGATTTGGTTGCAGTGAGATACGCCCACACGTTGAGTGACAGCTGTCTAACTGCAACCAATCACAGCCGCCAGTGGGCGTGTCACTATGGAGCAGAGAAATAAATAAATAAATAAACCGGCGTGCTGTAATTTTAATACCAGCCATATAAAGCCATACGGCTGCAGGCTGGTATTCTCAGGATGGGGAGCCCCACGTTATGGGAAGCCCCCCAGCATAACAATATCAGCCAGCAGCCGCCCAGAATTGCCGCATCCATTTGCTGTGAATCCTTCACAGGTGACCGCTAATCATTACGCGGCACACAGACAGAGCCGCAGCATGACAATGAATTCGGGTGAAGTTCACCCGAGTTCATTCTCATCGCGCAACTCTGTCTGCTGTCAGCCGACATGTAGTAACGACATTTTGCATCACACACGCAACATTTCTCACGGAAAACACAAACACATGTCAGTTAAATTTCACACGCACACACGGACATTTCACACGCACATACGGCTAGTATACGGGATACACACGCAGGCCACACATACCATAAAAACGGACCTAAAAAACGGAAAACGGACCCGAAAAGCGACCCGTATTACACGCACGTGGTTTTCAAGGACGTGTGTTTCATGCCTTACATGCAGACTTGGAACTCTTTGGACTCATGTAACAAATACTAATATAGTAAGTGCAGTAATATAAAAGGGTGAATCCATAATTATACAAATGCAAATTATAAAATGCATACAAAATATGGGGCCAAGTCCTTCCTCCTGACTCCTAGGTCTTTTAACTGAAACAACTCAAAAAATAGGACTTAAGGGTGCTTTACACGCTGCGACATCGCTAGCTACAGCTAGCGATGTCGTGCGCGATAGCACCCGCCCCGTCGTACGTGCGATATGTGGTGATCGCTGCCATAGCGAACATTATCGCTATGGCAGTGTTACACGCACATACCTTGTCAGCGACGTCGCTGTGACCGCCGAACAATCCCTCCTTCAAGGGGGAGGTGCGCGCGGTGTCACCGCGACGTCACTAAGCGGCCGGCCAGTAGAAGCAGAGGGGCAGAGATGAGCGGGATGTAACATCCCGCCCACCTTCTTCCTTCCTCATTGCCGGCGGGACGGAGGTAAGGAGATGTTGCGATGTGTGATGCCGCAGGAACGACGAACAACATTGCTACTTACCTGACAACGATTTTTTGTAATTTAACAACCTCTCCAAAACAAATGATTTTTGTCTTTTTTGCAATCACTTTAGGTCGCTCCAGCCTGTTACACGTTGTGACGTCGCTAACAACGCCAGATGTGCATCACAAATACCGTGACCCCAACGATATATCGTTAGCGATATCGCAGCGTGTAAAGCCACCTTTAGACTTGTCCTCAACACATCAATTGATTTTAGTGAGGCAATTATGAAACTGTAGATTCTGTTTTACCTTACCTTTACCTTACTGGTTTCTAGTTTTTTTAGCTGGACACGATAGTGTATCCCAACAAGTTCCAAAGTTTCATATTTTGGACTTCACACACCTTAATGAAGTTAAAGGCTAGTGGAACATCTGAATCCCCTCCAAAAAACTTTGAAGCAGCCAGAGAGTTCTGAATGAGACAGAGCCAGAGATGTGATGAGAACTCAACCTAAATGCTCATTTACATTACACGATCTGCAGTGTTAAGTAATCGCCGATCTGTTACATGTTTGCCGATCGACACTCAGTTACTAGCCGCTTTGACAAGTCAACTGCAATTTTGATGCACAGAGAACGATCAATGATTGGCAGCCTGTTTTCACTGCAGTATTGATGATGTAATGTATCTGTATCTGTATTGGTATAAGGTGTAATGTTATGTAGTATATAACGTTGGGTGGCAATAAGGTATATAAATGTTATAGGTGCAGTTGAAAGGTTAAATCTGCCTGCCAACAGTCAGGTGACAGTTAGTATTAGCTTATAGGGGAGGAGCTAGTGCTGAGGTAGAGAAACAGTCTCCGTGGGAACGTCAGTTGGGGTCCAGCCTGAGACAGAAACCGACCTCAGGTCTGAGGAGCAGCAGAGCCACATGATATGGGTGTTGTGAAGAGAGGGAGCAAAGTTTATGTTAAGTAAAACTGTTTTTTATGATCTTGTGGTCTTCTTCAATGAATTGTGTACCACTTGGTTCTGGCCTGCCAAAATCATCGGCAACATGCGGCCTGCAAAGACGTATTGCCTCTGGAGTGCAACACTACACACCCAACCAGGACCTTCATTTTCATGTAGTGTGCTAGGGTGTGGCAGATGATTACCTTGCCCACGACTACCACCCCTTGCCACATTACAACTACATCCTATTCTGATCCTCAACTGTGGACCAGAACAGAACATGCTTTGAGTCTGTCATATCTACAAATGTGCTAATCTGTCACATTAACAGATGTGTGAATGGATTTGTAATTCTCAATTGCTCCCGATTGATCTCGCTGGTCTTGATGAGGAGCTCTCCTAGAAGTAGATGCTCCTGAATTATTAGGAGGCTTTTCTGAAAAGCCTTGTGTGCCCACATAAAAAAAGTGGCTTATAAGCTTTGATGAATCAAGCCCAAAGGTTCTGAATGCTGTCCGATAAAAAATCAGACAAAAAAAAGTGGCTTATAAGCTTTGATGAATCAAGCCCAAAGGTTCTGAATGCTGTCCGATAAAAAATCAGACCTTTCATAGGGATGTGTGGATGGATCCTTAGAATGTGTCAAGGGCAGGTGCACCACTCACACCCAGGATACCCCTACTGCCTTCCTTCCCTTTAATTGGGGTACATTTTCCTATCTGGAGCTATCACACAGTGGTTCGAAGGAGCGAATGAGAAATCTAAACACTTCCTCTAAACTGAACAATGAAAAGCTTTCTTGACAGCCTGTAAAGTTCCCTATTTCAGTCAGCAATACAGCGTGTTGATAAATCGGCATGCTTTTAATGAGTCTGTATTAGTTGGCAGGTGCAGAGATGTCATCTAACACCAGGTCACCCATTAAATAATGATCCAGCACAGCTTTTCCTCTAATACTGTATATAATTCCATTAAACCAATATTGGTAAAGAAAAACTGTCTTGCAAAAATCAGAACTAGATCATTATCTTACCAACCAACGTGGGGTTAGTTGACATCTCTGCATGTGCAAAGAAAGATTTAATTAGATTTTTCCTTGGAACAACTTGGTTCTTTTCCTCTCTGTTTGATAAATTATTGGTCTTTTCTCAGATGTAAAATCCTTTTTTTTTTAGCCAGTGATAATTTTTATTTGATATAACTCTCTAGTGGTCTTTACATTGTGTGAAATAAAATAGCATTTCATAGAATAGGACCTTATTTAATTTTTTTCTTTTTTTAACCCAATGCAAAGGGAGCGATTGAAGAGACAGAAACAGCCACAATCACTTCACAATTGCACATTAACTGTCATTCAGTTTAATGGAGTGTAATTTATAAAGGCGGCTACAGTACATTAATGAATCTCCCACTGCAGCAAGTTTTGCAGAAGGAAAAAACTAAAATTAGAGCTAGGGTATATGAGGATTACTGGGGACAGATGAAGGTTTTTTCTATGATCAGACAGAAAAAGTAGCGTGGCACGAATGATCATCTCCATTGGTTTATGAGTGTCAGCTGTCACGTGTGAATAATATGTATCGGTGACTTGTAAGCCTCTAAGCCAACCGATCATCTACTGTAGTAGTTGCTTTTATTGCTTGTTAAATCGCTTTGTATCCTTGTGCTCATTCCAGATAAGTGTTGTAAAATGAGCAGATTAAAAACGAAAGACAATATAATGTCTAGGATATGAAAAGGATAATGATTGATTCCTATTCCAAATTGCATCTGTTCCCCATACATTGTAATTCAGAAAGTCTTGCAGTCATTTATCTCAATATATAGGTATCATGGAATTTGTTTAGTGACTGATATTTCCAATTTGATTGGAGAAAAGAAAATATCTAAGCAATTACGTTGCATAGTTTTCATAGAATGTATTAATTTTAAGGAATTTGTTTTTTTAAAAGTTATGGGTGGGAAATTTCACATGGTAGGTGTTTTAAGAAGTAACAAATGATTTGGAAGGTATAGTAATTATGATAGAGAACATATAATGGAACAAGCAGCGAATATACAAGAAATCATGGATCATATTTGGTCAGTTGATCAGTATAGTGGTTCCATGTATGTGTAAAAATATAGATGAGAAATTAAAATCTTAAACATGTATGGCATGTGCATAGTATATTCCATTAAAGGGAATCTGTCAGCAGGTTTTTGCTATCTCATCTGGCAGCAACATAATGTAGGCAAAGAGATTCTAAATCCAACTGTGTATCACATAGAATGCTGGCTGAAGCCGTTCTAAAACAATAAAAAAAATTAGATTCAGGAACACAGCAAAGCTGGAAAAGCTGTCCCACACACACCAAGCTCTCAGTAGAGATTGTGTATTGACTGTGAGGTGTCTCTCACAGCAGGGGGAGTGTTGGACTGTGATGCCTGAGTTTCTAGTCCTATAATGGTAATCACCCTTTAGTTTACATAAACAGTTGCGCGCACACTGATAAGAGAAGCAAAGTTGCTTTCAGTTTTTCAACTATTACAGCATACTGTCCTCAGCTTACTGTCACAGGTGACAGACAGTCATGTGGTTTCTAGTAACAGAAGGTCACAGCATTTGACTTCGCATAATGCTCTCTGACTTTCTATTGTTACTGCTGTTGGTATTCATTGTGCTGGGTGTCTTTCCTGCTGGGCTTTCATTACTTCCGCTTTAGGAGCGGGCAGGAACTCTCCTTCCATCCAGCTGCTGATTATCAGTATTCTTTTTGTGCTTAAATACTCCTATCTTCCCTGGACATGTGCTGGTAATATTATTCAGTTCATTCGAGCTCTAGTTGCCAGCAGGTGGCTTTTCGTGCTATCGTTGCTGAAACTTTGCTAAAGTTCTACCTCAGTCATCTGTGGATAAGTAGCCCTTGCATTTTCCCCTGTGTGTCCGCCTTGTGTCTTCTTTAGTGTTTAATGGGGTTGACAAAGAGCTGATCCCACTCGTTCCCTATGTAGGGTCCAGAACTAAAGAAACCTATGGTCAGGTATCCAGCTCAGTGCATAGGTGAGGAACCTATCTAGGGAGGTGAGGGACCCCAGGAATCAGCAGTAAGTTTGGTCAGGGGTCACCATCTCCCCCTTCCCTAGACACAGGGTTCCTCTTCCCTTTGATTTTGCCATTCGCTTGGTACTCCCACCTACCCAGCGTGACTCTTACATAGCAAAAATGTGCTGACAGATTCCCCTTAATTCCTGGTAGGTATGATTCCCATCTCTGTAATATATACTTTAACAAGTTGTCCAGTCAGAAGATATTGAGAACCTGTCTGGGAGATAGGTCATCAATATCAGATCAGGGATGGTCAAACACCCGGTTCCCTACTGATCAGCTGTACTATTCGATTATTATTATTCACTGCTTATTTCTGGCTGCCACCAAAGTTTATAACCACTGATTTACTGGGATACTAGGGGTCAGACCCCCACTGATTTAATATTAATGACCTATCTCGTGAATTGGTCATCAACATTTTTAAAATGGAAAGCCTCTTCGGAGAGACAACACAAATATATTGACCACTATTTGCCAATTCATGAACAGTATACTGTGTGTATACACTGACGAGCAAAGGGGTAACAATGTTGTGAACGTTTGATTTTCAGGCTCCATATCTCAACATCCACTATAGGTTCAAACTACAATAATTTTATTGGAATCATCTTAGCTATCTCATACATGAATTTGACTTGCAACTATTCAGCATATGATTAGTTATGTATATTCTTGTCATGTCACTGCATTGTTACTGTTTTGCTCCCGGTGGTGGAAAAATCCTTTTCTCAGTCTGTAATTAGGTTGATCCTAAGCAAAATATCACTGGTTCGAATAAATGAGAAGCCATGAAGAAGATTTCCGAAGAAAAGAGAAACAACATCATCCAGGTAATCGATAGCGGTCTCTTGGCCAAGAAAATTGCCAAACTACATCATGTGAGTGTCACAAAAGTTGGAAGAATACGAAATGAAGTCTGTCCATCTATTCAAAAGCCAAGAAGTGGATGTACTGGCTAAATATCAGAGTCAACAAGTCACCTCATTACAAGGCCAATATGTTCTGGCACGAGAAGCACAGCAATGGAAGTGGCTTGTTTGCTTTGAATAGTGAAATCACAGACGTCCATGCAAGCACCGTGCGATGCACGTTACATAAGTCTGGAATGGTGGCCTGGAAAAACATGAAGAAGCCTCGACTTAAATATCGTCATAGGCCTAAAACAAACTTCCGCAAAAAAAACGTATGTGTCTCACGGTCAGTTTTTCGGGTCCATGTTCCGTTTTTTTAGGGGCGTTTCTCCGGTACGTATGGCATCCGTGTAATGGCGTATGTGAGCCGTGTGTGCGTCTGGAATGTCCGTATTGACATAAAATACGTACGTGTGCTGTCCGTGTGCTGTCCGTTTTTAAAGGCCCGCATTCTTACCCAATTAACATTGTTAATCATTCATCATGAGATCCTGGTGTTTTTGTTTGCCATCAATTGACCTGATAGATTGGTAACAAGTGTTTCAGATTTTGTGATTAAAAACGGACACGGACAATACGTGCTGAACACGGACATACTCTGTGTGCGGTCCGTGCAGGCAGGATCCATAGACTGAAGCGGGTCCATGCCTGCGTGCTGCCGGCCAAAAACGGACATGTCGTCCGTGCAGAAAAGCGCACACACGTACTTACCATACAGACACACGTTCCGTGTGACTTTACGTGTGTGTGCCATCTACCATTGAATAACATGGGTCTCCGTGTCTCCGTGTCTCCGGTACGTGCAAATACGTACCGCACACGTACAAAAAAAACGGATGTGTGTTGCGGGTCATAAGAAGTGTTGGCTTATGTTTGAAAAAAAGGGGGCTTACCGATCTAGAAATTGAAGGAACTGTTAAGTTTGGTGAAAGAAGCCAGATGACGTGGGGTTGTTTCAGAGCCAAAAATGTTGGATACTTGTTCAGGATTGATGGTAGCCTCAATGCTGAGCTATATGTGAGTATCCTAAAAGATGAGTTAGGCCGGCTTTGCACACTACGACATCGCAGGTGCGATGTCGGTGGGGTCAAATCGAAAGTGACGCGCATCCGGCGTCACATGCGATGACGTTGTGTGTAAAACCTTTTTGATACGATGAACGAGCGCAAAAGCGTCGTTATCGTATCATCGGTGTAGTCTCCGTTTCCATACATTTCCATACATTTCCATACATTTCCATAATGCCGGTGCAGCGACAGGTACGATGTTGTTCCTTGTTCCTGCGGCAGCACACATCGCTGTGTGTAAAGCCGCAAGAGCGAGGAACATCACCTTACCTGCGTCCCAGCTGCTATGAGAAGGAAGGAGGTGGGCGGGATGTTTACATCCTGCTCATCTCCACCCCTCCGTTGCTATTGGCCGTCTGCCGTGTGACGTCGCTGTGACGCCGCACGGCCCGCCCCCTTAGGAAGGAGGCGGGTCGCCAGCCAGAGCGACGTCGCAGGACAGGTGAGTGCATGTGAAGCTGCCGTAGCGATAATGTTCACTACGGCAGCTATCACAAGATATCGCATGTACGACGGGGCGGGGACTATCGCACTCGACATCACAGCATCGGCATGCGATGTCGTAATGTGCAAAGCCCGCCTTACTCCTTACACGCAACTACTATGGGTCTGAAAAGGACAACATAGTGTTCCAGCAGGGCAATGACCCGAAAAATAAGTCGAGATTGGCAAAGAAATGGTTCAATGACAATGAAGTAGAGGTGATGGATTGTCCCACACAGACCGCAAACCTCAACCCAATCAAACACTTGTGCCTAGAGTTGAAGAAAAGCTGTATACATACCCAAGTGAGTCAACCAGTATGCACCAACATTGGGAACGTGTAGAAGAGACGAATCAGATTTCAGTTGACACATGCTTGAAATCATGAAATGCTAGAAATCATGCCCAGGAGGATTCAGGCAGTACTGAAAGCTAAAGGTGGATTTACAAAATACGAACATAAAAATAAAAATTTAGATTTTTAGAAGCAAAACAGTAACAATGCAGTGAGATGACAAGAATCTGCATAACTGATCATATGCTAAATATTTGCAAGTCAAATTTATGTAGGAGATAGTCAAGATGATTGTCTATAAAATGAAGGTGTTCTTATGTTTATATTCATATTTCTTCACCCTTAGAACTGAATGTTGACCACCCATCTCAGATGTCCACAGCCCACAAGTCAAACTACTCCTGTGTCATTAAACTTTTCTCCCTTTTGTTTTCCCACATATAATTGTGTAACGAGAAGGTGTCAAATAAAGACCTTCCAGCTATTTGACTGGAGGTGTCATTATCAAAGAGGCAAGGATGGATATCTCTGATCTATACTTTGTCCAGTTGAAAGCAGTTGTTGAAACGTAAGTTAACTAAAGGATATGACCACAGCTCTTTTCTTCTTCTTTTGCTTTCCACTCTTCTTTACCATTAACATTGATCCTACATGACCCTACTTTCCATTCCATAGAAGTGATTCATCACCAATAAATAGCTCTTTGCTCAGCACAGACTGACAGTGGTAGCAAATCACCTTTGACAACCTTCTTTGAAAAAGACCACCCTTCTAATACTTTAGAACTGGTTTGTGATTCCATTAAATTTCTCCACAATATGAAAGGCTGGAAGATTGCAATTAGCGTCATTAAAATTACTTTAAAGATAGAAATAGCACACGTCTAAAAACAGTGGGGCTTTTAATAAGAATATACAGAGACGGCGCAGCAATATATTCTTAAATTGATTTCCTGTGTTGTAAAAGAAATGAAATGTTGATTAGTGTGATCAAGGCTATAACAGTACAGGATTAGACTTCTGGAGCAAGTAATCCTCCTTGTTATTCATTTAAAAAGCTCCAACCGCCCAGAATAAATAGCATTTCTAATCATTTTATAAATTAAGTAATTTTTAATGCAAAAGCACATATACATACAATTGTGAAGGAGGTTGAGTTTTCAATTTGTATTTTTTGGGCGGAGGTAATCTGTTATATATAGTTATTTTTTTTCATCATTCTCTTCTTCCTAGTATTTAAATATCATCTGTATGGTTGTTTAAATCCCTGGGAATGTACATGAAAGGCCCTATAAGTTATGAATTTGATTAAAAAAAAACCTATTCTGTGATAAAAGCAGCTACAGATGGTATTGGTTGGTTGGCTTAGGCTGCTTTCACACATCCGATTTTTGCTGAGCGGCACAATACGGCGCTTTGCAGAAAAAACGCAACCGTTTTTTTTGTCGCCGGTTGCGTTTTTTTCTGAATAGACTTGTATTAGCGCCGTATTGTGCTGCATGGCCTTGCGTTGCATCCGGTTTTTGCGAGATGCGGTATATTTAGCCCATGTGGCGGCCGGATAAAATTTTGCCTGGCACGTTTTTTTGTGCGGCGAAAAAAACGCATTGCGCCGGATTCGGCGCAATGCGGCGCAATTTACAAGGCAAGCCTATGGACGCCGGATGCGGCGTCCTGCGGCAAAAAACGCACGGATGCATTTTTTTTGCACTGCGCATGCTCAGTATCAAGCCGCAACCGTCAAAAAACGGACGGGCCGCATGGAAAAACCTATGCAACGGATCCTTTTTTTCGCCGCATCCATCGCATAGGTTTTTGAGCCGGATTAAGCCGCACTGCAAAAACCGGATGTGTGAAAGCAGCCTAAGGCAGTCAATGGAGTGAAATCCCGCAGCGACGTGCGGAAAAGAATTGACATGCAATTGTTTTTGCTGCTGGAATCCCGCAGCAAAACATGCAGCTGTCAAATTCCGCCTAGTGCGCACAGGATTTTTTTTTCCCATAGGTTTTGCTGGTGATTCACTGCAGAGATGTTATGAACATTTTCTGCAGCAAAACATGCAGCAAATCCGCAGAAAATCTGCGGCAAAATCCGGTAAGTGCGCACAGGGCCAGTACTCTGGAAGGAGCAATGAATGTCTTAGGCTATGTGCGCACTAGAAATGTGAAGTTTCTCAAGAAAATTTCTTGAGAAACTTCTGGGAGTGAAAGATTTCCAGACCTCCGGAAAAAATTCGCACCAAATCCGCATGCGGATTTGCCGCGGATTTGCCGCGGATTAGCCGCGAATTTGCCGTGATTTTCCCGCGGGTGGTTCCCTGCGGATTTTGCAGGCTGTACTGCCTAAATCCGCAGGGTACCTGCGGAAAAGAATTGACATGCTCATTTTCTCAAGAAATTTTCTCGAGAAATTCTTCTCAAGGAAATTTCTTGAGAAAAATCCGCACAGTGCGCACAGCTATTTTTTTTTCTCATAGAATTTGCAGGAAAATATCTGCACAAAGATTGCAGACATTTCTCAAGAAATTTCCGTGGCAAATCCGCGGGTAAATCTGCGGGTAAAACGCACTAGTGCGCACAGAGCCTAATAGGGAATTTGTCAGCAGGATTTCAGCTTCTGAACTATTTATATGCGCATGTAGCTCTTTAAAAGACAAGTCCAACAATAACTTTACATGAACAGTCTGTTCCTCCATTACTAAGAAATCAAATGACTGTCAAATGTCAATGGTAGATCTGAAGCTTCTGGCACTCCAGCTCTATTTGTCATGGTCATCTGTGCAGAATGAGACTGTTGACAGAATCCAAATTTTGAGTCTTTCATTGCCATGCAAGACTTTCCAATTAAATGTAATTCCTTTCCTTTGGCGAGGTAAGGGTCAAAGTCAGTTTTCCATTCCAGCAGCATTCTCATGTGCTTCCGGTTTGGGACCACTCCCAGTTCTTATACTGTATACCCTCTGCTCCCAGCAGAGGGTACCAGTTATTCGTATTCATTTGGATGCTTGGCCTGGAGGTGGAAGGAGCTGGTGGAGCCCTTGCAGCAAGTTGCTGTGTTGGCTGCAGTACTGGAACTGACTGCAGCAGTCTGTGATGTGCTTATTGCGGGGTGTGGAAGTTTACCGGTTGTCTTTTTACTTCCTCCCTTTTATGTTGTTTTCCCCTGTGCATGTTTAGTGGTTCCTTTGTGTTTGTTTGCCATGTGTATGAGTTTTTGTTTTTTCCCCTGTCCATGTTTAGTTGGGTGGTTTGTAACTATGGTCACTACTCACCCCTTGGGTGGAGGAGGGGGAGTTACATCAGTGCTTGGAAAGGAGTTAGGGACACGCTGGCGACTCAGACCTCGCTACCATCAAGCATACCTTTGACCTAAGGGACAGCGTAGGGTCCCCAGTCGGAGGGTCAGTCTAGGTCTCCCTATCCAGTAGCCACCTCATTCCCCGTGACAATGTTCGCAACCAGGGCTGCCTCCTTCTGCTTGACTACCAGCCTCTATGCTGTGACTTGAGATAAAGGAGCAGTCACTCACACATGAGGTAGCGGCACTGGGTCTGGAATAGAGTTGGAGAGACAAACGTCTACCAAAGGCAGTTAACTATCAATTCAAACGCTGGAACAGACTGGCAATAGAAAGGTATTGCTGGACTTGTCTTTGAAAGAGCTACAGACGCATATAAATTGATTGGGATGTTAAATCCTTCTGACAGTTTCTTTTTAATGTATACTAGAGAAAATAGAACAACAAATTTCACTTTATAGATGACAGTCTGTAAAACACAGTTGACAACTCACTGTAACAGTGTACAATCATATACTGTTCCCTCCCTATGTAGTGTGTACCAAAAGGAGGTCCTCCTGACATATATCTAATGGATTATTACTCTCTGTTTTTATGTCCTAAAAAATGTAGATAGCTTAGTCAGTATAGCAGAAATATAAATGTTGTACTCTTAAAGCGAGTCTGTCTTTATAATATGACTATTATAACCAATCTCATGCTTACCAAAAATTGTTCCTTATTCAGGCATGCTAATGAGGTGCTCTGTCCACCAGGCGCGCACATATCATTGGTGCAGCCGTAAAGGAGCCCAAGAGGTAAGGGGGTCCAGTTCTCCCTCCAAAGCATGTGGAATTGTGCATTTTGATGAGTCCTTGGGCTGTAAAGAACCCATGTATTGTTCTTGCACAGGGACATTTTTTATATTTGTGTCCGCCAGTGTAGTCCACTGTTGGTATGGCCAAGCACCTCATTCCACTTACCCACTTAAGTCTGCCCTTTTTCTGTTAATCAAATTGGAGGGCAGAAGCAGATGCAAAACAAGTAGATGGGAAGGAGCCACAAAGTAAAGGGTGCACTGGACACTTCATTGCCATATTTGAGTAAAGAATAATTTCAGGAAAATGCATCATTAGCTTTGGACACTGGCAGTGCAATTTTTTTAGAGCTATGCCAACTGCAAGGGCTGTGCCTGGTTTAAACAGTCCTTTTTTGCCAAAAGACTTTCTTAAAGCGCACCAATCACCAGGATTTCCTATATAACCTAAAGCCAGTGCTATACTGGCACTATCAGGCTGATTCTATACATACCTTTAGTTGTCAGCTCGGATGTTTAGTTTTTGAAACACAAGCAAGTAAAGCCTTTAAAATGAGCAGCTTTTTGATTGGCAGCAGGTGCCGATCAGCTAACAGCTGGGGTGGGTATTCATAGTGATTACTGCCCCGCTGCCTGTCCGTCCTCCCCCTATCTATTATTTATGCTGCTAATTCCATTATAGAAGACTGTGGCTATAAATTGGTGGCTAGAAGGACCTTGCTGAAGTCATACCCATATGACCAGAAGGGTTGGGGCTTCAGGCAACAGAACAATAAGGTTGCTTCCTAGTATCAGCTATGTTGGCTGAGGCTCCGCCCCTTCTGGTCACATGGGTGTGACATCAGCAAGGTCCTTGTAGCCACTATGATTTATAGCCACAACCATTAGTAAAACACCTCTATAATGGAATTAGCATAAATGAAAGATTGGGGGAAGTACCAAGCCAGGGGGGCGGGAATCAGTATCAAAACCCACCCAAGCTATTAGCTGCTCGGCAGCTGCTGCCAATCAAAAACCTGTTTATTTTATAAACTTTACTTGCTTGTGTTTCAAAAACTATACATCCGAGCTGACAACTAAAGGTATGTATAGAATCAGCCTGATAGTGCAAGTGTAGCATTGGCTTTAGGTTATATGGGAAAATCCTGGTGGTTGGTTCACTTTAAAGAATGTGAACAAGGCATACACTTCCATGGTCCTTTTATATGGAAGGCTAACCTTAACCTTTATTACACCATATTTCTTGCATCTCAACTGATGACATCTGAAGCAGGTTTGACATCAGTTGTCATTGGACATTTTCTCCAGTTTCTACTACAAAACTGGTGAGCTGCATCACAAATACAATATGTACAGTTTCAGGTACAGCAGACCTTGAGTAGACCTTGAGTCTACGCAACACCTGATGTTTCAGACAAATGTAAATGATCTCATAGAAAAAGATGCGATCACCTCTTGCATCAAATTCACTCCAAGTTTGCACTGCTACACTGGAAAAAACATGGATGACCTGATAGATGGAAATAAGGCCTTATCTGAATAGAAGATCTTCAAGTCTCACTTAGAAATTGCTCCTGTTTGCTCTTTCACAATGAAATAATGAAGTCTTAGCAACAGGACTAATGGGCTGTGTATAGTGGAAATTCAGGGCACCTTACACTTCTCAACTAAGAGCTGAAGAACTCTCAAGAATCTACTTCAGGAGCTACATCCGTGTTTTCTCAGTTGTAATGGGAAATCATTATAATCGCCTTGGATGTAAAAACGTCATCTTATTTTATAAAAAAATATATCAAGAAGTCAATGATTTGTAAAAAGCATTAAAATAAAGGATTTAAAAAGTGACTATGCTTTCCAAATCAAGGCTTGTGGCTGTTGGGTGGCACAAAGAGTATGTGTAGCTTCATATTAGGGAGCCATAGGCATGTTGGTCCAGATTTATTAAGATTGACATTTCATACAGCAGTCTTAACGAGGGCTGTGCAGCAATTAGGTGCACCAAATTCAATACATTTCAGCAGGTTTTTGCTATGTAACTTGAGAGCAGCATGATGTTGTGTAGAGACACTGTTTCCAGCAACTTTTCACTTGGTTTACTAGGTGACGGAGTTGGATAGATTCACAGTTTTCCCTGCTGCAGATCTAGCAGTTCTCTGAATGCTGAGCTGTTTATAACCCCACCCACACCAATAATTGTCAAATTTCTGTTTACCCTGTATAGTGACAGAAAACGCTAATCGGTAGTGGGGGTGGCTTACACAGAGCAGTTGACTAGGAGGCAGGAGACATCTAGTCCTATAGTGATTATCTCCTGCTGATAAGGCTTTGGCTTTGTGATATTTTTTTGTTTCTATGGTAATGAATGTTACATCACATGAAAGCCCTATGTATCTAATATATGTTTTCAAAAATGTTGTGTTTGTTGTTTATGGCAACAGTGTTCTACACACGCGGGAAAATAAAATGGTGGAGTCTAATGCGATATTCACCTCAACTGAGAGCAGAGAAGTGAGAAAATTCTTGTTTCTGCAAGAAAAGTCCGCAAAGGATATCCATGGTGATATGTCATTGGGAGGTCAATGCTCTTCATATTCCACAGTTAGGAACTGGGTTGCCAAATTTAAAACGGACCACTTCAGCACCAATGATGAGGAACGTCCTGGACGACCCAGAGTGGTTGATGTTCTGGAGATTGTCAATGCTGTGCACAGCCTCATACTGAAGAATTGACGCATTTCAGCTAAAGCAATAGTAGACATCATGGGGATTTCCCATGAACGTGTTTGTGTCATTATCCATGAACATTTGGATATGAGGAAGCTATCTGAAAAGTGGGTGCCCAAATGTTTGACAGCAGATCAGAGAAGTATGTGAGTGAAAACTTTCCGGTTCATTTGTCAGCGTTTCTGGACTGATAAGAACTTCCTGGATCGACTTAGACACTATGGATGAGACCTGAATTTATTTGTATGACCCAGAAATCAAGGAGCAGTCAAAAGAGTGGAGACACAGTGGTTCTCCTTGTCCAAAGAAGTTCAGAATGCAAAAATCACCCCTAAGGTGATGGCGTCTGTATTCTGGGATAACGAGGGTGTGCTGCTAGTGGACTACCTTCAAAATGGTTCCACCATCAATGCAGAGTATTACATTGAACTTTTGGACCAATTGAAGCCAGCTCTGAAGGCCAAAAGGCGCAGCAAGCTGTCCAAAGAAATCTTGTTCCTGCAAGACAACGCCTCCGCTCACACTGCACAAGCGACCACGGCAAAACTGGCAGAGCTGGGCTTCCAGCTGGTTGACCACACACCTTATTCACCACATTTAGCTCCCTCCAACTATCATCTGTTTCCAAACCTGAAGAAACAATTCAAACCATTTCTGATGCCATGGCTGCTACGGATGCCTGGTTTGAGGCACAACTGAAATCCTTCTTTTTGCTAGGCTTACAGAACTTGGAATACTAATGTAAGAAGTGTGTTGACATCAGTGGAGAGTTGTTGGAATAAATGTAAAGTTTCATCATCCTATCTCGTTTCTTTCTGGATAAAGCCAAAGACTTATCAGCAGCCCCTCGTATCATATCTGATGTAAGAAACACTGCTACTATTGATGAACTTGGCTACACCATTCCCCTCTTGTCTCCACTTCCCAGCTCCGACAATTTGTGTGAAGCTGCCAAACAACTGGCATAAGAACACCAAAAGGAAAAATATCTACAACTTTGCATTGTACAAATATTTTGCAACTTTTCAAAGAGTTTTACGCTAGAACTGACATAACAATTTGATAAATCAGGGTTTTGTGTGGTGAACCCCTATATAATGCTCCATCTGAAAATGTAATATTGTATCATTCTCACCTCGAAGCAATACTCATAATGGAGCATACTTATATAATATGGCATTCTGTGGATTAGATCTCATTTCTTAAGTTAAATTTGAAAGGAATCCGATAGAAGAAACCTATGTTTGAAACTGAAGGCACTATAAGGCCCCATATAATTTCTGAGCACTCTTTTTTGACTTCTTATAAATCTAAAAAGGGCTGGAAGACAAAGGAGCGCAAATAGGGTCTTATCTGGGTGAGAGAAAGGGGGTAAAGCACTGAAAGAGACTCAACTTGTAAGTTTCTAACAGTCACAACCACTGCAATGGCGTAAAACACAGCTGCTGGAGCCACACGTGGAAGGTAAATGCAGGATGCTTGTAAAAGGGTTAATGAGAGGAAACGCGTTTCAGAGATATCATCTCCTTCATCAGGTCAAAATCACATTACATTGTAACTTCGAAACGCGTTGTCAGTAAAATCACTATGAAATTGTAAGGGGTGGGCAGACCCCTTACAATGAGGTACAGTTTCCCCGGAATGTTAATGTTATTTAATAAAAATGTTTTATTGTTTTTAGGGGTTCCCCTAGTGGCCGGGTGGGACGGCTGTCTCCACAGAAACAGGGCAGAGGAAAGGAGGAGGCGGCAGCAGAAAGGGGAGGGAGAAGGAGAGTTGTAAAGAAAAAAGTTAGATCCAGAAGGCAGTTGTGTCCGGGACGGGAGAGAAGAAGCAGAGAAGGGGCAGAGTGTGGGAGCTGGGTGAATAGGAAAGCCGGAGAGAAGAGGAGAAGGCAGAACCTCAAGTGTGAAGCAGTACTGGTGTGGGTCCGGTCTGTGATAGCCGTAGTGGGAGCCAGGTGAAGTAGATTAGCCGGGCACATCCCCACTGGAGGAGACGTCAGGATCAGGCTTTTCCCCTCAGCCAAGAAGTGTGAAGTTATCTGAAGTGTTGTGCCTCTGTGAAGAAGAAGGGTTTAATAAAATGCCTGCTGGTTCAATTGATCCATGTCTGCAGAGTCTCTGTACAACTGACGACGGCGTCTGCACCACCACACTCTGCCCCACCAAGTCATCTCCTGTCCCCAAAGTGACAGCGGCACCAGGGGTAAGCCTAGCAGAAGGGGCCATGACTACAATCCCCGAGGCACCCCTGGCACCCCGTTACATGTGGCGTAGTCGGCAGGATCCGGATTATATGCAAGGGGTCCCGACTCAAGAAGATGGAGACCAAGTGGTGCCTAGGGCACAGGATCCGGATTATTGGCGAAGAGTCCCGATCCCTTGGTGGGAAGAAGAAGTAGTGCCTGAGGCGTTGGACCGGGCACAAGATGGTGGCAAGATGGCCGTCGTCTTCAAGGACACAGAAAGCGCGCGAAGAATTGGCGCCAAAAGAAGAGCCTGGGGCTGGCCGGTGAAGAAAAAGAAGTACGGAGTACTCCGCCCAAAGAGGGGAGGTGCTGGCCCCAGGATGCTGAGAAAAACATGTGAAGTGGGCGGTGTTCCAGAAAAAAAGAAGAACCGCCGCGGAGGGGTCGACCTGATGTGGGAGACTGGGGGTGGAGTATACCCAAGAGCGGGAAAAGTAGGCCCGCCTCCACTTCCTCCAGCATCTCCACTGACCCCGCCGCCATTACCAGAGACGCTGACTGCAAGCAAGACGGAGACCGCAGGAAAGCAGCAAGATGTGGTGGCCGCGCTAGCAGCAACTAATCTGGGCAGGGGATCCCCGAAGCAGGCTGCAGCTGCGGAAGGACTTCCTCTCAACCTACCGGCTGTACCCGGAGGACCGGAGCGGCCCACGAAAGTTACCTGGGTTACGACCTGGGACGCCGCGACCGGAGAGACCACGACCGAGGTCCGAGCTACGTACACCGCACAGCTGCCGTCGGGAAACAGACTCCTGGGAACCCCATACCCGTGCCCGGAGATACCCCCGCCAGTCGCGGTGGGATCTTCCACCCCCGCAACAGTTCCGGCCCCGGAAGAACCACACGCCCGGGAGCTAGAAAAGGACGAGTGGGGTTTCTTCTGGGATCCAGTGCAGCCGTCGTCCCAGATTCGGCAGAAGTCTCCATCACCAGAACCCGACCCGGTACAGGAGCGCTTGCTGGCCGAGACCGTGGCCCGTGAAATGATGGCCGGTCCCCGGAGTGATGAATTCGAGCGACAGTGTACCGTCGGAACTGTGGTAAAGTTCAACCAGAAAGAGGGTTATGGTTTCATCGAGGATGAAGAGACCGGTGACCATTACTTTTATAACCGGGTGAACCTGAACACTGAAGGCCTACCGCAATGCCTGCATACTTTATACCCGGGAGAGAAGGTGCGGTTCATGAGAGAGGTGGGATGCCGGGGCCTTTTTGCGGTCGGAGTGACCCGGATGCCCACTACCCAAGAGGCTGCCCAATGGCAGCAAGAAATCGAGTGGGAGGAATGCCAATACCGGCGGCGTGCACAGCAAAGGCCGGTACTGGCGGAGATCTCCCACCCGAGAAGCACACTGGCCGTAGCCCCGGAAGTCATGCCCGGACCGAGCGCTGACCCAGAGAAGGGGACCCCGGCGGTGCTGGCTATTCAACAGAGCCTGGTTACTCACCCGGTGATTGTCATGGGCAGCCCCCAGCCGTCCCGTGCAGCGACCCCATCACCCCCGTCGGGGGTTGAGGAGACAAGACCGGAGACCGGGACATCAGAGCCGGCCGTCAATTACGAGCCCTTCCGGAGGCTGCACCGGTTGCCTGGTCAGTCCTTGTCTGACTATGTGAAGGCTCAACGGGCTGAATGGCAACGTGCGTATCACCCTGAGTAAACCGTAAGACCGGAAGATAGTGGACCTGTTTATGTTAAATACCGGCATTGTTCAGAGCCGGAAAAGTTCTGCTGTTTGCAATCGGTTCAAGCTGCTAAGCCCGGAAGGAGCCTGACGCTGGACTGAGCCAGGGGTTCCTCCGTGTGGTTAAAGAAAACTTTGCTTTTTTGTGTTCCTGCCGTCTAAGACCAGGAGTGCTGCAAAGCCTCCGGGCAGAAAATCTACAAAGACCGGGAGTGCTTACTGAAGGCCTCCGGGCACGTTACCTACTAAGACCGGGAGCTCCCAGGAGGGACTCCGGGCGCCGGACTGGTGCGCCCCTTGCGCGTGCCCTAAGGTGAACATGCTTGTAGTTTTATTATACTGACTTTATTACATACATGTGTTTTTAGGTTTGTGCCTTGCCGGGAGGCTTAGGCTTAAAGAGGGGAGGTATGTAAGGGGTGGGCAGACCCCTTACAATGAGGTACAGTTTCCCCGGAATGTTAATGTTATTTAATAAAAATGTTTTATTGTTTTATGCACTGTTTTTAGGGGTTCCCCTAGTGGCCGGGTGGGACGGCTGTCTCCACAGAAACAGGGCAGAGGAAAGGAGGAGGCGGCAGCAGAAAGGGGAGGGAGAAGGAGAGTTGTAAAGAAAAAAGTTAGATCCAGAAGGCAGTTGTGTCCGGGACGGGAGAGAAGAAGCAGAGAAGGGGCAGAGTGTGGGAGCTGGGTGAATAGGAAAGCCGGAGAGAAGAGGAGAAGGCGGAACCTCAAGTGTGAAGCAGTACTGGTGTGGGTCCGGTCTGTGATAGCCGTAGTGGGAGCCAGGTGAAGTAGATTAGCCGGGCACATCCCCACTGGAGAAGACGTCAGGATCAGGCTTTTCCCCTCAGCCAAGAAGTCCCTCAGCCAAGAAGTGTGAAGTTATCTGAAGTGTTGTGCCTCTGTGAAGAAGAAGGGTTTAATAAAATGCCTGCTGGTTCAATTGATCCATGTCTGCAGAGTCTCTGTACAACTGACGACGGCGTCTGCACCACCACACTCTGCCCCACCAAGTCATCTCCTGTCCCCAAAGTGACGGTGGCACCAGGGGTAAGCCTAGCAGAAGGGGCCATGACTACAATCCCCGAGGCACCCCTGGCACCCCGTTACAAAATGTTCTTGGAGTTTCCTCTCATTCACGGCGGCGCGGTATTAACCCTTATACAACCATTGTGAATTTTGACTTATATCTGCTGGTGCTGATTGCTCCTATCCGGTGGACGGCTCAGCCAGGGGCACACAAAGGTCCAATAATAATAGCTGATTTACCCAGATTTATAAACCTTTAGCAATGTTAATGTTAAAATGACTCCTTACACTTCTTACAAGATAAGTTTATTCCTCTGTGTTGTGCGTCTTCTGTTACATTTCCAAACTTATTCTGTAGTAGTTAAGATAAAACCCCCGGTACAAGGGTGCTGTGTCATCTATCTTTACATGACCATTTTCCCTTTGAATGTAAAAGTCCGTCTCTAGTAAAGCAACATTAAAAACCAGCATAACACAATGCAATCTAAACACTGGGAGCCTCCAAATATTCCATAAAGAAATGAGGCGTTTCATACAGAAATATATTTTCACAAGATGATTTGT
The DNA here is from genome assembly GCF_048569485.1 of Anomaloglossus baeobatrachus. NCBI lineage: Eukaryota > Metazoa > Chordata > Amphibia > Anura > Aromobatidae > Anomaloglossus > Anomaloglossus baeobatrachus. The sequence continues at coordinate 266,356,758 of NC_134358.1, read as the reverse complement.
ATAATCATACCATATGTGATATGAAAAGAAAATAGAAGTTGAGCGTAATTGTATTTGTTTATTCAAGCACAGAAGGCGCAGCAGTCCGCTTCCTATGTTGTCTTTGCCATCTTTGTATATAAGAAGGGTTTACAGTGTCTGGATGAGGCCCAAACCTATAGTGTGTGGTATGAAGATGATAAGAGTGTAGCCAAGTGATGAAGGCTTGTAGGCATGCTTTATATAAAGTCAGTATATATCTCACTTTTTGTCATTTTTTGTTAACTCTTTAGGGTACTTTACACACAACGATATCGCTAACGATAGATCAACAGGGTCACGGTGTTCGTGACGCATATCCGGCGCCGTTAGCGATATTGTTGTGTGTGACTAAAAGGAGCGACGATGTGATAAGTAGGCAATCTGCAAATCACTTTATGATTAAATTATGTTGTTTTGCACCTATAACTTCACTCAAAAGTGCCACCAGGTCTCTGTCTTCTGTTTAAATTACTATTTACTGATGTCCGATGTAATTCACTTCTAGAAGCAAAGGCACCGAGACTGATTACAAGACGTGTGGTCAGATGAAATGTATCATATATTCCTGCACTCCTGTAAAACTGCATCTCTCAAAACAGAGAAGTAGACTTTCAGTTTTGTCCTGCCAAGCCGTTCGACAATGGCAGGTACAATACATGCTTGGAGGTGAGAGAAAGGAAGTTCCAGAAACAGTAGTGCTGGCAAAATTTTAACCATGAGGATCTCTTCATTCAGAAAGACAAGTTTTAGAGATGAGAACCAAGACATTTTCTATGTATATACGTGGAGAAACAGTAGTTTTCCTATGCAGATATGTGGAGCATCATTAGTTTTTCTATGTATGTGGAGCAACAGTAGTTTCTATGTATATATGTGAAGCATTAGTAGTTTTTCTATGTATGTATATATGTGGCACATCAGTAGTTTTTCTATGCATATTTGTGGAGCATCAGTAGTTTTTCTCTGTATATTTCTGTAGCATCTGTAGTTTTTCTATGTATGTATATATGTGGCACATCAGTAGTTTTCTATGTATATTTGTGGAGCATCAGTAGTTTTTCTCTGTATATTTGTGTAGCATCTGTAGTTTTTCTATGTATGTATATATGTGGCACATCAGTAGTTTTCTATGTATATTTGTGGAGCATCAGTAGTTTTTCTCTGTATATTTGTGTAGCATCTGTAGTTTTTCTATGTATGTATATATGTGGCACATCAGTAGTTTTCTATGTATATTTGTGGAGCATCAGTAGTTTTTCTCTGTATATTTGTGTAGCATCTGTAGTTTTTCTATGTATGTATATATGTGGCACATCAGTAGTTTTTCTATGTATATTTGTGGAGCATCAGTAGTTTTTCTCTGTATATTTGTGTAGCATCTGTAGTTTTTCTATGTATGTATATATGTGGCACATCAGTAGTTTTTCTATGCATATTTGTGGAGCATCAGTAGTTTTTCTCTGTATATTTCTGTAGCATCTGTAGTTTTTCTATGTATGTATATATGTGGCACATCAGTAGTTTTCTATGTATATTTGTGGAGCATCAGTAGTTTTTCTCTGTATATTTGTGTAGCATCTGTAGTTTTTCTATGTATCTATATATGTGGCACATCAGTAGTTTTCTATGTATATTTGTGGAGCATCAGTAGTTTTTCTCTGTATATTTGTGTAGCATCTGTAGTTTTTCTATGTATGTATATATGTGGCACATCAGTAGTTTTTCTATGTATATTTGTGGAGCATCAGTAGTTTTTCTCTGTATATTTCTGTAGCATCTGTAGTTTTTCTATGTATGTATATATGGGGCACATCAGTAGTTTTCTATGTATATTTGTGGAGCATCAGTAGTTTTTCTATGTATGTATATATGTGGCACATCAGTAGTTTTTCTATGTATGTTTGTGGAGCATCAGTAGTTTTTCTCTGTATATTTGTGGAGCATCAGTAGTTTTTCTATGAATACAGTATATGTGGAGCAACAGTAGTTTTTCTATGTATATATGTTGCACATTAGTAGTTTTTCTATGTATATTTGTGGAGCATCAGTAGTGTTTTTATGTACTGTATATATGTGAAGCATCAGTAGTTTTTCTACATATATATGTAGAGCATCAGTAGTTTTTCTATGTATGTATATATGTGGAGCATCAGTAGTTTCTATGTATATATATATATCCCCACTGTTCTTGAAAATTACACTATTTAAAGGGAATCTGTCACCCTCTGTGACCATTTTAATCTATTACTATAGGCATACAGGTAATAGGACGATGAAAATAGTGTTACCTGTATACCTCATACTAGATGCCTTGTTCCACAAATATTACTTTAGATAGCTATATGTAAATTAGCTTACCAGGCTACTGGGCGTTGTGCTTCGGCTGCTGGGCGGGTGCTTCCCTGTAAGAAATCCCTGCCTCCCTGCTTTATTATCCTCTTCTCACAGTCACAGCTGGAAAATCCCACGCGTGCGCAGTAGAGTGTTATTCAGCCTGCGTTAATTCACTTCCCCCCATTGAATCTACTGCACATGAGCTGGTGAGTCAGTTCCACTTCCGTTATGAGTGCACTGTTCTAAGCTGTCCTCCTGACGTCCTGTCTGTAGGCAGGCGAGTAGACAGACACACACATACCTGGGTGATTTTGCAGGCTGGAAGTCAGGAGGACAACGTAGAACAGTGCACCGATAACAGAAGTGGAGCTGACTCACCAGCGCTTGCGCAGTAGATTCAATGGGGGTGTGAATAAACGCAGGCTGAAGATCACTGTACTGCGCACGTGCAGGATTTTCCAGCCGTGACGTTGTGACTGTGACGCTGAGAGGAGGTGACAGGAAGGATAATAAAACAGGGAAGCGAGGATTTCTTACAGGGAAGCATACGCCCAGTAGCCTGGTAGGCTAATTTGCATATAGCGATCTAAAGTAATATTTGTGGAACAAGGCATCTACTATGAGGATAAGACTACTTTTAACATCCTATTACCTGTATGCCCATAATAATAGATTAAAACGGTCAAAGGGGTGACAAATTCCCTTTAAAGTGAATCAGGAGAGCTTATAACATAAGGCTTCAAACAGGGAAGATATAGGGTATCGAAGGAGGAGGTGTCCAGCACTCGAGTGAGTTAAAAAGTGAACTTTATTCTTCAGTAAAAGCATATATAGAACAAACATTGACACGAGAAATTCTAAACTGACGCGTTTCAGATACATCTAATAATACACTACTGATTAAATTATAAGAAACGTTACAAAATTCCTACATCTGACCACTTTGGCAGCCTAAAATGACCACAAATATATGTTGCTACCCCCTTATACTCAGCGCAGATTGCGACCTGCAGTGTATTCCGTCAGGCAAATAATAATTTTACCTTACTAAATTATGTTAATGATTTTTTTAGTTACTGTAATTCTGAGTCCCAGTAAATTAAGACTAACAAATCATGGTGCGGGTCCTAGCAAGAAATTGATAACACCCTAATTGTAAAAAAATAAATAAATAGAAAATGCCCGAAAGAGAAAGTGCCTTCAAGAGAATCAGACTATAATTTCTATAGAAATGAAAATAAAGAAGCAAAGGAAATAAAGTAACTTATGGAGATAATAGAGGAGGACAAAGCAGGTATAACTGCCGACAGCATCACCCCAGTCATAGACGCTTTCCATTGCTAATCTATGGCTTAGTGGCAGCTGTGGGCTGCCATTAACCCCTTATTACCCCAATTGCCCTATTGGGATGAGCCAGGTAAAGCATCGGGATTGTTGCATCTAATGGATGTGACAATTTTGGGTGGCTGCAGGCTGCTATTTTTAGAGACCTACATATGATGTTATGATTCTAGCCCTTTGATAAAATCCATTGGCGCAACTGATTTCTTGCTGGTCCATTTAAAATATTTTTTTTTATTATTGATAAAGGGGGTATTACTGTGAATAGTGACAGTCCAGCCAGATTTCCACTTCCCACATTCTATAGCCCCAGTAAGCATATGTACAGGCATAATGATAGCCAAGATTGAAAGAAATGGACAGTTTTACATTGAAAATGATTGTAGGCTTCAATCAGCAGGACAGCTACTATGTAAGAGCTCTCCATTAAAGAGGTTGTCCACTACTTTTATACTGATGTCCTATCCTTAAGATAGCTCATCAATGCCTGATTGGCTGAGGTCTGACACTCGGCACGCCTGCTAATTAGTTGCTCTCAGTGTCAGCAGCAGCAGCAGCTGGAAATGCTCCGTTGTGCAGCTGCCCTCTCTTCTGATAGTGGTCATGGCCGGGTACTGCGTATCCACCTCCTATTGATTTCAATGCAAGGTAGATGTGCAGTATCCGGCTGCGGCTGTTATCAGAAGATATAGGCCGTAGATAGAAATGCAGGATGTATTGTTCCTTTGTTGTCCTGAGGAAGGAGACAGATGTCTCTGAAACGCGTAGACCTGTACGAACAATAAAGGAATTGTATTATTATACCATTGAGTATCAGCGCAGTATATACCCGATTTCTTTGTACGTCCTACTACTTACCCTACATTTTGGGGCTGCAGCGGATACTATTATTGAATGTGTGACATAGGGGTTGTGACTCTCACAACCTGAGGTGAGTGTACCGTGATCCTTTTGTGTCTCATTTCCTTACTGGGTAAGACCCTATTTTGCTCTCTCCTCCATAGCATCATTTACTGATCAGAAGACATAGCAGCTCCAGAACTGAGCATTACCGGTCACCGAGAACAGCGGGGGTGCAGGGTGTCGGAAAGCGGCCAAGCATGCATTGATGACCTATCCTAAGGAATCAATGTAAAATTAGTGGATAACCTCTTTAAATGAGGCAGCTAATTATCAATGGCCTCATAGAGTGGCAGGATGCCCAGCAGAACAGCCAAAAGAAGCAAAGTTTGAATACAGAAACACAAGCTGAAATCATTTCATGTGAAAGGTTACATCCCCCTTAATAATTGAGCTGCCCAATAAACCAGGGACTTATTACAGAATTTATCCTTTTCCGTGACCTACTTTAGATGGATCTGAAATCTGGATGGGTCACTCGCCGAAAAAAAAGAGCGCACTTATTCATTTTCATTGCCCAGATATTAATATTGATTTCCGTCCCTTTGCTATTGTATATTTAGCAGTGTTAACAGGACCTGCAAGTGAATGAGACAAGTAAATTAACAAGATTTATTAACCTATAAAGTGCTTGAATTTATAATTGTGCCAGCTTCCCGGAGATGTTTTAGATATAATTATTGCCCAATATCTTTGCCGTCGGAAAGAAAATGAACGGAGCGGGTTTGGAGCGCTCGCACCTCGTTGCGATTGGATTAGCAGCCGAAAATCATTTCATTTCTCATCTTCCACCTTAATTAGGATTGTGCTGTATCCCTCGCTGCTTACATAAGTTTACCAGACAACGCGGGGCGAGGTGGTAAAACAAGAAAACCTTTTCTGTCATTTTCTACCTTTGCGCTTACATGGTAACTGTATGTCAAGTGCTCGGCAACTAGTAATAAATGTCACCGGAATCATAGAGCTTCCCGCGGTAACAACGTCTTTGTGTCAATTTATTCGGGAAGGTGTTGTTTCTGTCTTACTTATTTATCTAGCAGTCAATTAGGCCGAAAAGAGAAAAAAAAACAACATGTACAGCGGCGGTAATATTTCGGATATTTTCCAACTGGACATTAAACGGCAGTAACGATAATGTAAGTAACTAATTATAAAGCTTGCCGTCGTTGGCAGAACGCAGGAGCTGATTAGTCACATCTAATGAAATAAAAAGCAGATGTTTTCTCGGGAACTGCTTAACTACATGTTTCTGTGCTGGAAATACAAGCGCTACTGCCGCTGCTTGTGTCATAGCCATTAATTGGTGGCTTCTAATAGGACATTCGGCTGTTCCTGTGGATACGGTAACCCCTGTGTACCGTCTCATTTTCCGATCGCTTGGGCAGATACTCGACACTCTTTACCTTTGCCAGCAGTTAAATTGCAAGGTTGTTTAAATGCTGGAAGAATACATTATATGAACGCTCACAAACGGTTACAATGTTCATCAATGTAAGTGGTGTATATAGTTATAAAAAGTATATATATATATGTGACAATATATTGTGAGGCATGTGGTATGATTTCCTGGTGCATGCAGATCATACTGTCTTCTTTTTCCTCTAATTGTACCTAGGAGAATAGAGCAGCATGTATTAATGTCATGGTGGTTATAATAGGGCAGAGAGGAAGGCAAAGAGCGAGGATGCAGAGGAAACCGAGGGGAAGGGAAGAAATCTTGCAGTGCCAGACAATTGCACATTTCAGGTCTTGCGATTTCTGACAGATTTAGAATGACCCACCAGCTGGGTGACAGGTTTAAAGAGACAACATAATTATTAGTGTGACTCGAATGCTGAGACCCCATTTCATTGGGCATCAAGCAACTGTCTTAGACTTTTTTAGTCCTACTAATGATAACCTCCGCGTAGAATCAGTTTTGTTTAGTTTTACTTGTCAGCTCGCCATCGGTAACTTGTGACACTGCAGCTACTGTGCTTCATTAATGGCTTGAGTATACTGCAAGTCCAATATTCCACACCCCATCGGGTGTTAGGAATAACTTTATGGTATATACGAAGTAGAATAAGACACTACATTGTTTTTAACTAATAAAAAAAAACTTTCCATAAAAGATAGTCTTTTAACTTATATTATTTCTTAAAGGGTGTATTCACCATCAAGGACCTATAAAACTCAAATAGTGCACTAATTTTATACAAATTCACTGGCTTAGATGGACTAAAGTGTTAAAACGTAACATTTATTCTATGATATTGAAAGTGGCAAAGATATCTTCACCCTAGACAATAAAGCCTATCTAAGCCAGTCCTTGTGCGAGGACACTTGGATAATAATAAGTGTATTGTAGGAACTAATCAATAACAAGGAGTCACCCCATCATAAACCACCGGTGTCAGACGTCTCAGACAGAATATGATTACCGTACAGTATATAGAACCCTGGGATAAATCAGGGCCAGTGTAAATGGTATCTAAAATAGGGGCGTTTAACATAACCTAAAGAAAAACAGGGACCAAAATTATTTTGAAATTAATGCCCCTCTAGCTAAATTAATAGATGAGAGCTGTATATCTAGTTCTATATAAAGTGCCTTGAAAAAGTATTCATATCCCGTGAACTTTTCCACATTTTTTCACGTTGCACCCACATTTTACGTTCACCTTTCTGCAGGACGACCATAAACATACTGCCGGAGCTACAATGGAATAGTTTAGATATCTTTTTAAAGTCCTGATGAGGAAGTCGGAGACTTCGAAACGTGTAGGCTCAATTACCAGCTATTTTTAAAGCTCATGATTCCATGTCTTGATGACAGCGCAGGTCAATAAATGCCTTTTCCTTTCGGAACAATGGTTTAGATCAAAGCATATTCATGTGTGTGAATAGCACAGTCAATATCCAGACCTAAATCCCATTGGGAATCTGTGACAAGACTTTCGCTATTCACAGACGCCTCCATCCAATCTCACTGAAATAAAACTAGCTTACAAAGAAGAATGGGCAAACATTTCAGCGTCTAGATGAGCAAAGGTGGTGGACGTGTAGCACAAAAGATTTGCAGCAGTAATTGCAGTGAAAGGTTGTCCCACAAAGTATTTTTATTTTTAAAATATTTAGAAAACCATCTATCATTTCCTGTACACTTCACAAATGCTTGCTTCTTAGGGGTACTTTGCACGTTGCAACATCGCTACTGCGATGTCATCGGGGTCAAATCGAAAGTGACGCACATCCAGCGCCAGTAATGACGTCGCAACGTGTAAAGCCTAGATGCACCAATAAACGATCGCAAAAGCGTCGTAAATCGGTGATCTGTGTAGTGTCGGATATTTCCATAATTTTGCTGCAGCGACAGGTACGATGTTGTTCCTCGTTCCTGCGGCAGCACACATCGCTGTGTATGAAGCCGCAGGAGCCAGGAACTTCTCCTTACCTGCCTCCATCGGCTATGCGGAAGGGAGAAGGTGGGCGGGATGTTACGTCCCACTCATCTCCGCACCTCCGCTTCTATTGGCCGCCTGCCATGTGACGTCGCTGTGACGCCGCACGACCCGCCCCCTTAGGAAGGAGGCGGGTCTCCGTCCAGAGCAGCGTCGCAGGGCAGGTAAGTGCGTGTGAAGCTGCCATAGCGATAATGTTCGCAACGGCAGCTATAACAAGATATCGCATGTGCGACGGGGGCGGGTACTATCGCGCTCGGCATCGCTATCATCAGCTAGAGATGTCGCAGCGTGCAAAGTACCCCTTAGTGTTAGCATATCATATAAAAGCCCAATAAAATATTTCTACATTTGTGGGTGCAAACGTAAAAAAATGTGAAAAAGTTCACAGGGTATGAACACTTTTCAAGGCAATGTACTAACTCATATAGCGAGGCCATTTTTTTCATTCACTAAAGACCCTGTGCACATTAAGGTTGTGTGCACACATTGCATTTTTTAATGCGTGTTTCACTGCAGATTTGTCACAACACCTGAAGCGTTTCCTGTTGCCAGCAAAATGAATGAGAATACTGAAGTCTAGTGGACATGTTACTTATTTTTCACATGCAAATTTGAGGCAGATTTAAACCTGCAGCATGTGAATTCTTTTAGCATTTTAATTGCAGATTTCACCCATACTAAGTAGTAGGGAAAAATCTGCACCAAAATTGAATGTAAAAAAACAAATCAAAAACACCCAAATTTCCTGCCAAGACATGCAGAAATGGTGCAGAAATGTCTGCACCAAATACTTATCGTGTGCACATCCCCTAAATGTCTGCTGGACCTACCGATATTGGCGTGGTCAGATAACACTCTAATGATAGGTGATGTCAAAGGAAATAATGATCCAGCATGTCCAATTTCAGATTGCTGATCCTTTTGTTCTCAGCTAGATAAGATGCTGCCAAAGTGGCTTTGTCGTAGAGAACACAGGGGTAGGCAGAGTGAGTGGTATACTCATGAGCTCTGTGACCACAGCCTTTAATTTTGTTTCTGGTCATTAGAGATGAGGGATGTATAATAAATATTTAAATTTATATTTTTAGGAGCAAAACAGTAACAATGCAGTGACAAGGCAAGAATCTGCATAACTCATCATATGCTAAATAGTTGCAAGTCACATTTATGTATGAGATAGCCAAGATGATTGTCTATAAAATGAAAGTAGTTTCAAGCCCAAAGCTGTAGTGGATGGTGAGATATGGAACATGAAAGTCAAAGGTTCAAAACATTGTTACCCTTTTGCTTGTCAGTGTACATATATAACACTCTTAGTTTTTGTGATGGGAGAGAGAGAAAAACATTTAGTTTCAATATGATCTGTGTAATCCACTTACAAAGTAAATTTGGAGATGGAAACCAGCTCTGTCATACATAGTATATACCGCCAGACTGTCACCTGGCGGTGCGTCAATAGGACACACTGATCTGCTTATCCACGTTTGATAATTCGCTCATTAAATTGGCGTAAACCAGATGATGTCATAACAGCAGGGCATAATGGGGAAGTCTGCACAACATTTGTATTTTCTCCCTGTGTTTGCTTAGAGATTCTCTGGGTACTCAAATTTCCTGTTAGATTTCTTGGCTTTCGGTGAAATTCACCAGCAAATTATAGCCAAAAGTTTCAAGACTGACAAATTTTGGTTTTCACAAATGTTGCTGCTTCAATGTATGTAGATCATTTACCGTAGTCAGATGCTTATTTGTAGATTCTGAAGTACAGTTGTAAACATTTCAGAAGTTTTTAGTCTTTCATTGACAAATCCATCAAGTTTATACAAAGTTTATGCAATATTTACAGTGTAGCCCCTTATTTTCCAAGACTTCTGCAATTCGCCCTGGCTGCTGGATATCAGCTTCTGGGCCAAATCCTGACTGAATGGAACCCATGGCTAATTAATGCTCGCAATTTATGACAATTTCTGTGTTTTGTTTGTCCACCTGCTTTTTTAGGATAGTTCACAGGTTCTCATTTGGATTGAGGTTGTCACGCCTAGCATGGCCGGATTGGGAGAGTGAGTGGTTGGGGGGCCGCTGCCTTACCCTCAAGCTAAGGAGGGATCCTAGGCTGACCCTCAACCCATAATTATGCTTAATGGAAGCGACGTCTGAGTCCCCAGCCTCTCCCTATCTCCTGTCCTAGCCCTGGTGATAATGTCCCCTCCACACCCACCACGCAAGGGGACAGACTGGGACGTAGATCCCCGAAACTCCACTAACAAAAACCACAGATGGGGGTAACAACAACACTCAGGCACCAATAAACAGCCAGCAGGGGAAAACACACGGGAGTGAACGGGAACCGAGAAGGGTAAGGGGAAAGTAACAACGCCAGGGAGAAATACCACACAACCAAATACCAGACTAGTGAAGCAGGAAGGAATGCGTCCGTCCACCTCCGGACCAAGCTCTCCAGAAAGATCCGGACTAACCGGCACCTCCTGCTGGAAGCAGTGGGTTTTTATCCAGGCTGGTAGGGGACATCAGCTGGACCAGATGATAAACTTAGCAGAGTCTGCTGCTGAAAAACAGAAACTGACAGTAACCCCTTGTGTGCCTAAAGTAATAAAACACGTTTAATGTGTGTGATCTAGGATGGTATGAGAGGAAGCCCAACCTGAGCCTGTCACAAAACTCAGCAAAAGAAAAACATGATGGAGATCTAGAGAGTTTCCTGGACATGGACCATAAATGTCAATGTTTTGTTCACTTTACTTAGTTATCACTTTTGCCTTGTGGCTTAGCGCTCCATCATCATGGAAAAATAATTGTTTATTCCCAACTTCTACTGGATTGTCAGATGGAGAAGTTGCTCTTGATGGATATTTAGATCCAATTCTTTATTCTGACAGTGTGCTTAGGCAAAATTGTGAGTGAGTCCACTGCCTTAATTGAAGAGCCGCCACACATGACTGTTCTCAGGATGTTTTACTGTTGGCATGACTCAACACGCATGGTAGCGCTCACTATTTTCTTATCCACACAACCATTCTTCCAAGACGCTTCAAACAGTCTGAGGAAGACTTCATCAGAGAAAATAACTTTACCCCAATCCTCTAGAGTCCAATCTCTGTACTTTCTACTGAATGTCAGTCTATCCTTGATGTTTTGCTTTGACAGAAGTGGCTTTAAGCCTAGCTGTAATGAACTATGGGTTCTCAGGCTTGTCAGATGTCTAAGTTCAATCACATTCTTTCATTTATGGGTTAAACTTGCTATTAAAATGGAAGCATGGATCTGGTTGTTGGCTACAGCCAACACTAGTCCATTTACTTAGGACAGTTTTCATGCATGGTTATGCTACACTAAAGGAAACTGGTCAAGTCCCCTTACTATCCACAACTGACACTGTAGTCGTGTGGATGCAGATTCTTTATTCTGATGAGGACTTGGAAAAATTAACTTTTACTGCATTAATGCATATGCTAATAAGGTGTGCCTTTTTTGCCCCCAAGACTAGACTTTCTTCTGATCTTCTAATTATGCCTTCCTAGGTGTGGCTAAAATCCTGCATACAATATTTGTTATGGTAGGACAATTATACAGGCTTTCAATGACGCCCAAGGTAACATGATTAGATTAGCATATTCAATGATGCAGAATAAAAGTTGATTTTTAAGATTTAAGTTTTAGTATGCAACATAATAGATCTTATCATATTAAAGAAAGCCCCATTCATACTTTTATAGTAGTGGTCATAGGCAGTCAGGAGACCTGACTGGTTCTCTTTAAACCTTTGACGACAAGTGCCATGAATGTACAGAGCAGATCAATGGAGCGGGGTCAGGAGCTGAGCCTTCCCCATTCCCAGCAGATGATGACAGCCGGGGGCCTGTGCCTGTCATGACAGTACTCCTGTGAATGCAAACCTCTAACGGTGGTTCATAGGGGATGATGATTTGTGCTATACACAGCAATACTATACAATTGCTATATACGGTTTAAGCAATCGGTCAATCACAGATTCTAGTTCCCTAAAGTGGTTAAAAAACATAAAGTAAATCGTAAAAGAAAATGTATTGACAAATATTAAAAAAATAAATAAATTAAAAAAAATTGCCATTTCTTTCCCTCATTTAAAATAAAAATCTTTAAAAAACTTTAAAAAAATTGTTATTGCTGCATCTATAAAAGTCCAATCTACCAAAACATAACATTAACCAAATGGTTAGAACTATAAAGAGAAAAAAAATGTTTTGTTCTCTGCAGCACAGAAGAAAAAGAAATCTATAAGAAAGCAATCAAAATGTGGCATCAACCCCAAAATGATATTAATAAAAGCATTACAGCACCCTGAAAAAATAAAAAAAACTCTCACGCACCTCTAAGACTTCAAAATGAAAACAGTATATCACAATAGACGCCATAAAAAAACAAATGTGAAATTGCAGTTTTTGTGTATTTCACTAAACTTGAATTTTTTTTCCCGAGTTCCAGTAAAACTAATGGTGTCATTCTAAATTATTATTTGTCCCTCAAAAAAACAAGCCTCCATATGGGTATGTGGGCATAAAAGTAGAAAAAAGTATGGTTTTTGGGAGAAGAGGAGGGAAAAAACAAAAAATGCAAAAATGAAAAATTGACCATTCTCTAGGGTGTTAGGGCGGATGTCTTATGAGTAGACCTGTTCTTATGCATTATTTGGGCATATAAAGGAGTCCCAAAGTTCCAGAACCTTCTACTGTGGTGGATTTTATCCGATCATGCCATACATGATGGCCCTTCATTATTTTCGGGGTGCCAGGTGCGGCTGTTTGAAGTGAGACACTGAGGAAGCTAAGCTTTAGGCCTCGGTTCCACTTGCGTTTTGCATGGACAAGTGCAATCTAATAAAACATCTTATTGCTCTCACTCTAGTGCAAAACCATGAGGCAGGGTCCATCTGCGATTGATTTCTCATGCCATTTCAGCATAAGAAATGAATTGCAGCATGCTGTGTTTGGCAGCGACTCTCGGCTCACACGCACCCATACAAGCCTATGGGTGCTTGTGAAACATTGCACTGCACTCGCATGTCATCCGACTGCAGTGCGAAGTACATAGAGACAGGCAGGGGAGGAGAGGGAGAAAGTTCCCTCCCTCTTCTCCACAGCTGTGATCCGATCGGAAAATCGCATCACAGTCGCAGGACTCTCGGCTCACGCTCACAGCAGAGGGTTATTAGCATATCGCTTCTGATGCTCTCGCATCGGAAGCTGTACGCAAGTGAAACTGAAGCCTTACATTTAGTTACATAATGTGGTGATTCTCTGCAGATACCTGAGCATTGGTATACGCCGGAGTGCCTCGGTAATGTTATTTCCACTCCTGCAGTTACACCATGTATCTCCTCTCTCAGTATCATTTAATGAATGTATTTTAATCCAATGTTACAGTCAACTTGTTTAACAAATTCCTGTTTTCACAGTAGGGTGAACGGTTGCGTCTTGCATCACAATGAATGTTAGCGTAGGTCTTATTAGGAAATTCCTCACATGTAGTACAATATGTTCTGTCGTATTTTACTAATATTTCCCCAGTTCCCCCTCCCTGCATAATGTATTGTACACTCGGGCATACTTTTTAACCTTTTGTATCTCTGTACAGAACACAATTTCCTTGCCGCTATGATGCACATCACAGTGTAGCTCGGGTTGATGAGCATTTTTATCTCACTCCCTCGTAAGCAGAGGGATATAGACGCGGTAAATCAGTATAAAATAGACATATTTCCAGCGTGAATTGATGTTTTCCATGAATTTTTAAAATCCATAGCCTCATTTTATCATGGCAGTCATCACAGAGGGAACACTAGCAGCCAGGCACATTTTACTTGGCTTTATTGTTTGTTTAACTGTAGAGCTGTAGGTCCAGTAATGTCAAATTATAATTTCTGTTGGATTTTCTTGCAGATATCCTCTGAGAGTCAGAGACCTAGAAATGGGACAGCAAGAAGATTGATGCCGAATACAATAGAAGAAATAACCTGGTTTGGGAATTAAAGAAGGAACTTCAAGTGTGTATGCTTTCCGCTCACAGCTTTGATACTGCAATATGAGGACTTTTGGATGCTTTTTATTTCTTGTTTTTTGGGTTAATCAGCCCCAGAAAAGCTGTACCACTCCTCTTCCAGAAAGGACTACTCCTACTGTGGAGCCAACAGAAGACCTAGAAGCCAACCAAGGAAATGAAACCAACCAAGGAAATGAACCCAACCAAGGAAATGAACCCAACCAAGGAAATGACCTTGAAAAGAGCCGTTCTAAGAGAAGCTGGATGTGGAATCAATTTTTTCTTCTTGAGGAATATACGGGCACAGATCCCCAATATGTTGGCAAGGTATTGTATCTATGTTCAAGTTTTAAATCTAGATATTGGAATGGCATGGCAGACGGTGGAGACAGTTGGGTCGAAAAGTGCAGTCTCTCGGTAATTTACTACCGGGGTTATAAAGCCAGCATCTGCTATCGGTAACTAGATGAGTGGCTTGTGGGAGAAAAGAGGAGCTGCCACACTAGATACATGGCCTGCAAATCTCCAACCAATTATAAAAATGTTTGCAGCTAATCATTCCCTTCCCTGACATTTTGGCAGGATTCCTGCTGCATGTGTTGAACAGCACTTTGTGGGATTGAGACAAAGGTATTGAGTATTACTGAAAGAGAGAAACACTGGTATTTTACACGTCCAGTAATATAATAAAAAGAGTGTTTTTCAGAATTTTGCACCTCATGCTCTCCAGTTTAATTTAGGTTATTTCAAGTGACTTTGAATAGCGACTGCCAGTCAGAAATCACATTAAAATTGAGTATATGAATTTTAGCTCATGATGTGGATGGAAAGCTAAAGACTAACCATTACAGCATTTGGCCCTTTTCACACCAAATTTGGCACATTATATTGTGTGAAAAAATATTTTGCGACTGGGTAAGAAATTATCCCTTTCATCATAAAGTAAAGGTGTTCAGGATTAGGAGAGCGATGCTGCTTTCTTTTAGGAACAGCCCCACTCGGGACCATGGTTGGTGTTTTGTATTGCAGCTCTGAACCATTGAAGTGAATAAGACTGAGCTGTAAAAAACATACATCATGTGAACTGGTGTGGCACTGCTATTGGAAGTGAGCAGCCATGTTTTTCTATTCCTGTACAACCCCAGGATCACCCGACAGTCTCCACTGATAGATTCTTTTTATGATGTGAGCCATTACATTCCAACTCATCCAGTGGTAGGAGGTTGTCTTTGTAGTACCTTGTTATGGCATGTTGCCCTTGTATTACATGGCGTGACCAATCATTTGAATCGCCACCATTAGAGATGGTGCAATAAAGTTCTGTTTTCGTACCGAACATGGACTTTACAAAAGAATCAGTGTTCAAGTTCGGAGTTCGGGTGCTTTACCTATTCTAACTACTCAATTGAGCATCGCTGTGCTCAGGCACGCTCGGTGCTCGGCCCAATGCCAGCTGCTTGCAGTGTTTCAGCGGCTCACACTGTGGGAAAATCAGTGTTATCAGATTTAGTATCTACAGAAAAAAACAAACCCTCTCTCCCCCGGAAATGCTCAGTTTATGGCTGGTTGCATGTGGGCAAAGCCGAACTGCCCAAATACTGACTTCCATTTGGATTCAGGTCAAGTCCGGGTCCATAACTGATCTTTATCTAAAGTCCAGTTGAACCTGCCAAATCCAAACTTCAACAGATTTGCTCATCTCTAGCCGCCATGCAATACTAAACTTGCCTGGCTTGTCATGGTTTCCTTTGCTGGAGCATACCCTGATAAGCATTTAGTAGGGAAAACAAGTTATCACCTATCCTGAGGATAGGTGATAATTTGCTGATCACTGGGTGTCCAACCGCTTGGACACCACGGATTTTCAGAATGGACAATTTTTATCCCCCTTAAAAAATGGAAGGGTTTTGATACCAGACTACTGCTCCATTCATAATGTATGGAACTGGCGGAAAAAAGAAGAGCTAGTGCACTGCCACTCCAATCTAGCAGGGTTTAAAAGTGCCTTGTTCTGCCAATCTGTGTGGGTACAGGCGGTCAGACCCCCAATGATCAACAAGTAACAACTATCCGGTGAACAGGTGATAACTTCATTTTAATGCACAACCCCTTTTATTACACCTCCCACAGTCTGATCTACTGCTCTTTCTCACACACAAGTTGCATGGCTGCTGCCTTATAGTGCATTTTCTCCAATTATTTGGGGAATTCAATAGTGAAAGATTAATATATGTTGATATGTATAATTCTTATATATACTTTTTTTTACAGTAAACAAAATATTCCACGCTTATCATGCGAAGTGAAACACTTTGACATACTGCTATATTATTTATATCTTCATACTATCATATATGTGAATGTATTACAGTCTTCACATTAATGTAGATATATCCCACCTACAGGGCACTTTCCGAGCTGCGGAATGCAGAAGATTTATTAACTAGAATACCATTGAAAGAAAAATTGCTAAACTGTTTGTACTTAATTTACATAAGTGGGGTGACTAAGAACATTCATAAATAGACCAAATATATAACACGTTATTCCTCTAAATGTAACGAGGAGTCAAGTCAACTATGTTTTCGTCCTATGCCATTTGCTCCATTTGCAGCACGTTGCACCATTTTGACGCCTCTATTGATAAGTGCGTCCATATGTTTCTCGGTGGCCTGTGTACTCATGTAGCCTGCTCTGTATGTATGAGATATGTACAGCCTATATAGATAAGCAGACAGGCAGCTCATGTAAGCTGTCACTGTCTATGTGCACCTAAGGCCTGATCTCATGCACGGGAGGCTGAAAAGCAACACAGGAAAAAATATTCTCCATCTGCAGAGCTTCTATAAAATTGGTTTTCCTTATTGCAAAATGACGGGAGAATTACGTGTCACTTTCTATAGATGTCTGTCCTCTCCACATTAGACAGCTGATCTCAGGGACCACTACTGGTAGGGAGGTGGTGCTTTATAAAACAATTATATTACAGAACTGGGCACAATAATAATGTCTCTGTATGACTCCCGATGAGCCGGCACCGGTATGTGCTGCTCCGTGCACTTACCTACGCTGACTCCTGCCTTTAGGTTATTAATATAAACTAGCTAGGACTCCTTACATCTCCTCTCTGATGGACCATGGAATACTATAGTACATTGCCCTTTGTTGGTCATTGCTCGAGTGACCACAAAAGGAGTAGTGTTGGAGATTAGCTAATCACCTGGACAGCTTCATTTTTAGAAAGGTTTGTCCAAATACGAAAACCCCTTTAATTACTTCAGTTTAATTGATCGTGTCTTCAGGTGATAGGACCGGGGGGAGCAGCTTTCTTTCTTGGCGCAGCCCGTTTCTGAGTCAGTGTCAGTCGTGAGCATGTGATGTACTTTCCAGTTCTGCTGTGCGTCTGTATAAGCTAGGTGTCACGAAGAATGCAGAGCTGTTTATTTTTTCTCACCATCTGCACATTTGCTCGCTATGATCGGTCTTTTCAACATTTTTACCGGTATGTTTTAATTATAGAATGAAGATTGAAATGTTTATCATTTTCATATTTCTCCACATTGAAATTAAATCATAAACATGCCAGCTATAAGAAACTCACGTACCCACCAAAGAAGACGCTTCTTTTTAGGTGTCTTTCTGGTCACTTTTTCGTGGTAACTTCGCCGCTAGTGTTGTTTTATATTTTTATGTATACATTTTAGTGAGCAGCTTCTGTAGGAATAGTCAGGTCATTTCCCTTAACCAATTTGCACCTATATATTACATAAAGCGGTTAAAGATGCTATAAAGACTGAACATAAGCATAACAAGTGATTTTCGCATAGTAGTGCATATGTTTATTGTTTTTAGGGCTCACTCACACGAGCGTATACATCAGATGTGAGCTATCTGATGGCATTTGGACCAATACTAGTCTATGGGGCAGTGCTTATGAGTGTAGTATTGCTCATGCGAATTCAGCATTAGAAAGAAATTGCAGCATTCAAAGTCTGAGTGTGTGGAAATCATCAGACTGCACTCAGATGATATCGGAGTGCAGTCCAATTTCCGAAGGACGTGTATCAGTGTGGAGCACACATGTGTCCGTGTTCTCCACATGGCAGCATGTCCGTTTTTCAATGGCAGCAGGGGCGTCACATTGACCACACACTGATGTGATCCGTGTGACATCAGTGTGACACGTACCAAAGAAAACAAGTTTCTTTGAAATACAATGATTTTTTATACTCCCCTGTCTCCAGCCCTGTTGTCTTCAGCACTGTTGTCACTTGCTACCGGGCCCTCTCATTAAGCTCATGCATCTTTATTTCATTGCGGACCCAGGAGCAACAGCAGCGCCTGGCAGGTATGTACAGAAGTTCCTGCTGTCCATGTGCTATTACAGGTAGCACAATGAGCACTGACAGCACATGCTGAATACACATGGAACACGCACACACATACGCACCCATACCATGGACCGTGAAAAATGTGCGTTTTTATCACAAACATGTGAAGAGGGCCTTACACAGACTGTGGCACATGTCCTCCCTCTGCTACACAGACGTCTGCACATGGTCCTCCCCTGTTGGTCTGACTGCTTTACATGGTCCTCCCTCTGTTTTACAGACTGCTTTACATGGTCCTCCCTCTGTTTTACAGACTGCTGCACATGGTCCTCCCTCTGTTTTACAGACTGCTGCACATGGTCCTCCCTCTGTTTTAGACTGCTGCACATGGTCCTCCCTCTGTTTTACAGACTGCTGCACATGGTCCTCCCTCTGTTACACAGACTGTGACACATGGTACTCCCTCTGTTACACAGACTTCTGTACATAGTCCTCGCTGTGTTGAACAGACTGCTGCACATGGTCCTCCCGCTTTCTACAGATTGCTGCACATGTCTTCCCCCCTCCACAGACTGCTGCACATGGTCCTCCCTCTGTTTCTACAGATTGCTGCACATGTCCTCCCCCCACCACAGACTGCTGCACATGGTCCTCCCTGTAGGACAGATTGCTGTACATGGTTCCAGCTCTGTTATACAGACTACTGTACATGGTCCTCCCTCTGTCAGACAAACTGCTGGATATGGTCATCCCTCTGTTACACAGACTGCTGCACATGGTCCTCCCCTGTTGGACAGACTGCTGCACATGGTCCTTCCCTGTTGGACAGACTGCTGTACATGGTTCTCCCTTTGTTACACAGACTGCTGCATATGTCCTGCCTCTATTACACAGACGGCTGTGTGTCGCCAGGGGTTAAGGAGATACCCAGAACCGGGCCAAGGGGTCGCTTCTGGAAAGGGGATCACGGTGTCGTGACCCGGTCTGTGCTCCCTGGTTCCACAATAAAAGGGGGGGTTATGTTCGTGACGCCACCCGTGGAATGTGATCAGAGATGACCACCGCTGCTGCAGAACCTCCGGGGTGATGGAAGGCAGCTTGAGATGGGACGGCTCCCCACGGGTAGAGCCTTTTCCCCGGGGCAGTATGTTAGTCTATGGGGGGAGTGCAGGACACGAGCACAATAAACAGGCAGACTCACGGTTTTGCAGTTTCTTTGTCTTTTACTGATGATGTTATTCAGCAGAGTACTGTCCACGGAGTCTGTGAGGGGTTCAGGGTTTCTCCCACCCAGCCGGGCCGTTTTGGCTTCCTTGCCTGCACTGTGTGTCTGTGGCCCTGCTGCTGCGTGAACTATGCAGCTGGCTCTGTGCTCCTCGGTACCGACCTGACAGGCAACTCGAGTCCTTACTAGTATGTTCCTGAACTCTGCGCTTGTTGCTTGTGTCTGTGGTACAGGTGAAAGATCTGGAATCTTCACTTCTCTGGTGGTAACTGTGCAGCATGTAACCTGCAGTCTCGGATCCAGCATCCGTTCTGTGTGCTCCACTGGGATGAACTCAGCAATGCTCTGTCTCCCAGGAATGTTCTCTGTGTAATCTGTCTCCTTTCCTCAGACCCTCAGCTAGGCCTGGAATTGGTCAGTGGATCCTGAGGTGAGCTAAAGCCAGCTTCCAACCTGCAGATCCTTTCTCCTCAGTGCTCTGCACTGAACTTCCAAACTGAAACCAC
Organism: Anomaloglossus baeobatrachus; assembly: GCF_048569485.1. Taxonomy (NCBI): domain Eukaryota; kingdom Metazoa; phylum Chordata; class Amphibia; order Anura; family Aromobatidae; genus Anomaloglossus; species Anomaloglossus baeobatrachus. The sequence goes on along the minus strand of NC_134358.1, from coordinate 266,336,618 downwards.
TTCTGACCATTTCCTCCCCCCCAGCAGAATATACAGGGAAGCAGCTTGGTCTCCCCCTTCTGGCCAGGAGGTCTTGGTGTTGTGTGTGGGGAGTTAACCCTTTGTGTTGTTACTGTGGCAACCCTGGGGTGCCACATTCCCCCTTAGTGAAGAACAGTACTCCGGGACTGTGAAACAAACAAACAAGTTATCACAACAATTATATATATACAGAGTCTCAAAAGGAAAAAATACAAAAACCTTAAAGCTCAAAAAGAGTCCAAAATGTTCAAAAATATATAAGTGTTCATACAGTATAGTCTCTGTAGGTACTGGGCTTTTGGTCTTAACGTTGCAATTAAATAAACATTTCAATCAACAAACACTTCTTAAAGGTGTCTCTACTCTGGTCATAAGTGCAGTAGGCCTCACGGCCCTTGGGCCACCAACATGTGATCAAGTTGTAACTCTCCGGGCTGCCACCTTACACCACTCTTCTCTCACCTTTTCTGTACACTAAACTGTTACGGTTTTTCATATAAACATTATAACATATGTACATTTTATATGCAATTCCACATTAGTCTTTATATCTTGCTGGTATCTGACCCTGAGTACTACGCTGTGATCTGCGTACTGCTGTTGTACTGGGTGTACTTAGCATAATGGTGTGGGTGGAAGTGTACCTATTTGGTGTTTCTGGTACTTGTGAGGATGGGGTACTGACTGTAGGACTGGCAAGCTCACTGGGACCAGGAATCTGTTCTTCCTCTACGGTTTCAACTTCCAGTTCTTCATGTCTTGGGACTTCTTGTGGTATGAGTTCTGATGCTGGTTCCACCACTTGAGGGAAGGCGATCATTGGGACTACTACTGCTCCATAGTAATTTGGCCATGTTTTTGGGAAATCTCCTAAGACTGTATGGAACACATCTTCTTCCTCCTTAACAGGTTGTACCTGTATGGGTAAGGTGACTTTTGGTGTCTTCAGGGTTTCAGGACACGGTTTGAGTTGATCTCTTGACACGACAGCTGATGTCCTTCCTTCATCCTTACTGATGAGACACACTTTGGGATTATCCATACTGGACGGTAAGACTGTATATGGGGTGGTTTCCCACTGATTATCCAATTTGTTTGTGCGCCGTTTCCTCTTGAGAACTTGGTCACCAGGTTGCAATGGGGTTGCTAGAGCATGCTGGTTGAAGTTTCTCTCCTGTCTTCCCCTAGCTTGTTGGAGACTTTTCTCTACGCACTCTTGTACTTGGCGATACTGCTGCTGACGTAGGGTATCCCAATTGGATTCTTGAACTTCTGCATCTGGCTTCAGAATTCCCATATCTAAATCAATTGGCAGTTTACCGGGCCTTGCACGCATAAGGTAAGTGGGGGTGCAGTTTGTAGAACTCACCGGGACATGATTGTACAAGTCCACCAAGTCTGGCAATTTCTCTGGCCATTGATTTCTTTCTGACTCTGGTAAGGTCTTCAACAGGTCAATCACAATATGGTTCATCTTCTCACATAAGCCATTTGTTTGGGGATGGTATGCTGTTGTGCGGATCTTTTTACAGCCATACATGTTGCAGAATTCTTGGAAGATCTGTGATTCGAAAGCTGGACCTTGATCTGCAAGGACTTGTTCTGGGTAACCATGGGGTCTGCAAAAGTACGTCTGGAATGCTTTAGCTGCTGTTCTAGCTGTAAGGTCTTTCACGGGTACCACCACTAAGAAGCGTGAGTAATGGTCCACGATGGTTAAGGCATAGACATAGCCGGACCGGCTTGGTGACAACTTGACGTGGTCTAATGCGACTAGCTCGAGTGGTTGCTTGGTTACTATGGACTGGAGTGGAGCTCTCTGGTTCTGTTGATCCTTTCTTCTGAGGTTGCACGGTCCGCATTTTCTACACCAATCTTCAATTGATTTTCTCATGCCAACCCAGTAGAATCTTTCTCTTAAGAGCACTTCCAACTTTTTCCAACCAAAATGACCAGCACCGTCATGGTAAGCTTCCAGAACCATCTTGACGTCTCTCTTGGGCACGATGATCTGCCAGACCAACTCATGTGTTTTTGGATTGGTGTGCCTTCTACAGAGCTTCCCTTGGTACAGGAACAATTTACCTCTCTCTTTCCAGAGATGTTGTGTCTCAGCTGGGGCATTCTGATTAGGATAAGCACCTTGTTGTGTAAGCAGTTCTTTCACTAGCTTCACAGCTGGATCACTGTCTTGTGTGTCAGCCCATCCGTGGTGTGCTAATGGGTTGAGAGTTGCCTGCTGTTGTTTTTGGTAGACACTCGGTTGATACTGTCCCACCTTAGGACGGTGAAAAGCCGGCAGCTCAATTTCTTCCAGTCCCTCCGGTTCCTCTTCCACGTTCCCCGAGTGTGGCATCCGGGATAAGGCATCTGCATTCCCATTCTTGTGGCCTGCCCTGTACTTGATGACAAAGTTGTAGTTTGACAGTCGGGCTATCCATCGCTGTTCCAGCGCACCTAATTTTGCCGAGTCCAGGTGGGTCAACGGATTGTTGTCAGTAAAGATGGTAAATTCTGCAGCTGCCAGGTAGTGTTTGAAACGCTCTGTTACAGCCCAAACTACTGCCAGTAATTCTAACTTGAAGGAGCTGTAATTCTCTGGGTTTCTTTCTGTAGGCCGGAGCTTCCTGCTTGCAAAGGCAATAACTTTCTCCTTGCCTTCCTGCTTTTGAGACAATACTGCTCCCAGTCCTACGTTGCTGGCATCCGTGTACAAAATGAAGGGTTGATGGTAATCTGGATATGCCAGGATCTCTTCTCCTGTCAGTGCCCACTTCAACTTCTTAAAGGACTCTTCTCTCTCATCACTCCACTGGAAAGGAGGATTTCGGGCTGCAGACTTCTTTGACTGTCCTACCAGGATGTCTTGTAGGGGAGCTGCTAGCTTCGTGAACCCTTTTATAAATCTTCTATAGTAGCCTACCAGTCCCAGGAATTGCCTCACCTCTTTCACGCTGGTGGGTCTCGGCCAATCTCTGATCACGGTAACTTTTTCAGGATCTGGTGCTACCCCTTCTGAGCTCACGACATGTCCCAGGTACTGTACCCTTGCCTTTAGAAGGTGACACTTGGATGGCTTGATTTTCATGCCGTATCCGGATAAGGCTTCAAACACTTCTGCCAGGTCTTGTAGATGCTGTTCATAGGTCTTGGAGTAGACTATGACGTCATCCAGGTACAGGAGGACAGTTTCAAAGTTCTTATGTCCTAGGCAGCACTCCATCATTCGCTGGAAGGTTCCAGGTGCGTTGCAGAGTCCAAACGGCATACAATTGAACTCACAGAGGCCCATCGGCGTGGTGAATGCTGTCTTCTCCTTATCAGCCTCTGCCACAGGAACTTGCCAATACCCACTAGTCAGATCTAGGGTGGAAAAGTAAGTAGCGGATTTTAATGCAGCCAATGACTCTTCTATCCTAGGTAATGGGTATGCATCCTTGTGTGTAATGCGGTTGATCCGTCTGTAGTCTACACACATCCTCATGGTCCCGTCTTTTTTCTTAACTAGCACTAGTGGGGCTGCCCAGGGGCTACAACTGTCTCTTATTACCCCTGCTTCTTTCATTTCTTTGAGCATGTCTTTGGCGCATTGGTAGTGAGCCGGTGGTACTGGTCTATACCTCTCCTTTATGGGTGGATGGTTACCTGTGGGTATAGTGTGCTCTACCCCTTTGATCTGCCCAAAGTCTAATGGGTGTTTGCTGAATATTTGTTCATATTCTTTCACTACCCTGTATACTCCATGCTTTTGATGGGAGGGTGTAGAATTGGTACCTACATGTAGCTTTTGGCACCAATCCTCCAGCTTTCCCTCTGAGCCATTGTCCTCCGCCTGATTTGACGGCTTCAAGGGCTCAACGGTGGTGATGGCGTTGTTATCAACCGTATATAGCTTAGCCATGGTAGCATACTTAGGTAGGGTGACCTCATCTTCCCCACAATTTTGAAGGCGTATTGGCACTCTCCCCCTGTGTACCTCAACTATTCCTCTGGCCGTCAGTACAGTGGGCCTACTGTCTGAGTACACGGGTTCTACCAGGGCCTGATAGTCTCGCCCTCTGATGCCTATTGCGGCTCTACACCAGACCAGCATTTCTGTTTTGGGAGGAATTACAATAGGTATTGGGTCACTTACCCTTGCACTGCCAATTTCACCTCCTGACATTTCTACCTGCTGCTTCAGCATCAAGGCTTTAATTTCCTTCTGCAGGAGTCTCTGTTGCCCAGGTTTGGCAGTCTCGACGATCTGCTGCAAGACAGTAATTACCTCTGCAAAACAATTTTCAATTACATTCATTCCTAGCAGCATAGTTGGTTCACGTTCTCGTCGGTCAACATCAACAATGATAATACCCTGATTCTGCAATTCTACTCTCCCAATCTTAATGGTCATTTCTCTGAAACCAACCTGTGGTACTAATTCACCATTGCTAGCCCATATATTCAATGCAACATTAGATGGACCACTGCTAACGTCTGAATCAGCCCAGTACCTCTTATAAAGGACATGCGGAATTGATGTTATTTGGGAACCAGTGTCCAGCAAGGCGTTGAGCGGAATGCCATCCAGCACGATGGGGATGACTGGACGTCCCCCCACATACTTGTCGTGCCAGGGTGAAGGGCCTTGAGAGTTCATTCCTGAGGAGCGGGCCGCCTCCCCAGGGGATCCCCATTTAAAGCACATTCACGGGCAAAGTGACCTGGCTCATTGCAACGGCGGCAAATGGGCTGTCCATCCGGCTGGTAGCGGTCGCTAGGTCGTCCTCTCGTCGCTTGGTATCTCCTAGGCCTCATCCATGGGACATCCTCCTTGCTGGTCGCCAGCTCAATCTTGGGTGCAGACTTGGATCCACGCAGCTCCTGGACGATTCTAGCCATGGAAGCAACAGTGTCTGTAAGGGCTTCAAGCTTTTGATGTAGAGCCTCATTAGTGATCGGCTCCAGGTGGTTAGCAGCAGCCGCTGACATGGCCGATGTCACCGGCACTACTGGCTGCTGGGGTGCCACTGTAAGGTGTTGAACAGAGTCTATATCCTGCGGCTCCTCCACCTGCTGGAGGCGGATGGCTCTATCCTTTAGCTGGGCAAATGTTAGTCCTGGATCCTGGATCACCATCATGCTGAGTTGTCCCCGGTGGGAAGGGGATGAGAGTCCATCCAGGAATTGGTCTATCAGCAGCTTATCTGCTCCAGGGGCTAAGGCAGGTTCTGCTAATTTAAGTGCTCTGAGCGCCTCCTGTAAGTTTAAGGCAAAGTCTCTTGCGCTCTCTCTAGGTTTTTGCTTGCATCCAAAGAACCTCATTTTAGCCCGGCTGCCAGCAGTGGATTCAAAAGCTGCTTTTAGTCCAGCTATTATATGCTCTACAGTGTCCTTTGCATCGTCCGGCCAGGATGTAGCCTCCCGCTGGGCATTGCCAGTTAACTGTCCCATAAGCATACCAACACGCTGAGCTTCTGTCAGGGGGTACATGCTGTAGTAGATTTTTAGCTTTCCGATAAAGTCATTAAGTGTGTTGGGCTCACCTGAGTACTGCGGCAGCCACACTGCACCCGGGGTGTACGGCATCAGGAACGGCATGATAGGTGCCGCTGCACCGCCGGGCACAACAGCGTCTCCCTGCTGCGACATCTTTGCGCCCCCTTAGTTAATTTCACCAGTCTTCTTGACAGCAAGCCTGGGACACTTTTCTGCGTTTTCGTGCGGGTCGCAGCACCGAGCGCACCTCCTCTGCAAGCGGTAGGCGGAGTCTTAGTTTAGGCGCGATATTTTCCCGCGCGTAGCAGGTAATGGCGTGATTAAAGATGGCGCCTGGAAAATTTTACCAATGATGTTTTTGGATTTTTCCAGGTATCTTTGCAAAGTTTAAAGTCCGTTCTTTGTTGCAACAATTCACAGTGCAAGTCTTTTATGCGATGTAATAAGTCTTTACAGGCACACGTCACCCGGGTTGCAGCCGGGTCCAGTCCGCATCCTGTTCGTGACGCCAAAGTTGTGTCGCCAGGGGTTAAGGAGATACCCAGAACCGGGCCAAGGGGTCGCTTCTGGAAAGGGGATCACGGTGTCGTGACCCGGTCTGTGCTCCCTGGTTCCACAATAAAAGGGGGGGGTTATGTTCGTGACGCCACCCGTGGAATGTAATCAGAGATGACCACCGCTGCTGCAGAACCTCCGGGGTGATGGAAGGCAGCTTGAGATGGGACGGCTCCCCACGGGTAGAGCCTTTTCCCCGGGGCAGTATGTTAGTCTATGGGGGGAGTGCAGGACACGAGCACAATAAACAGGCAGACTCACGGTTTTGCAGTTTCTTTGTCTTTTACTGATGATGTTATTCAGCACAGTACTGTCCACGGAGTCTGTGAGGGGTTCAGGGTTTCTCCCACCCAGCCGGGCCGTTTTGGCTTCCTTGCCTGCACTGTGTGTCTGTGGCCCTGCTGCTGCGTGAACTATGCAGCTGGCTCTGTGCTCCTCGGTACCGACCTGACAGGCAACTCGAGTCCTTACTAGTATGTTCCTGAACTCTGCGCTTGTTGCTTGTGTCTGTGGTACAGGTGAAAGATCTGGAATCTTCACTTCTCTGGTGGTAACTGTGCAGTATGTAACCTGCAGTCTCGGATCCAGCATCCGTTCTGTGTGCTCCACTGGGATGAACTCAGCAATGCTCTGTCTCCCAGGAATGTTCTCTGTGTAATCTGTCTCCTTTCCTCAGACCCTCAGCTAGGCCTGGAATTGGTCAGTGGATCCTGAGGTGAGCTAAAGCCAGCTTCCAACCTGCAGATCCTTTCTCCTCAGTGCTCTGCACTGAACTTCCAAACTGAAACCACTTCTGACCATTTCCTCCCCCCCAGCAGAATATACAGGGAAGCAGCTTGGTCTCCCCCTTCTGGCCAGGAGGTCTTGGTGTTGTGTGTGGGGAGTTAACCCTTTGTGTTGTTACTGTGGCAACCCTGGGGTGCCACAGCTGCACATGTCCACCCCTGTTGGACAGACTGCTGCACATATCCTCCCTCTGTTGCACAGAGTGCTGCACATGGTTCTCCCTTTGTTACACAGACTGCTGCATTTGTCTTCCCTCTAATACACATACTGCAGCACATGTCCTGCCTCTATTACACAGACGGCTGCACATGGTCCACCCCTGTTAGACAGACTGCTGCACATGGTCCTCCTATGTTGGATAAACTGCTGCACATCGTCCCAGCTCTGTTATACTGGCTGCTGTGCATGGTCCTCCTATTATACTGTTGCACCTGGTCCTCCCCTGTTGGACAGACTACTGCACATGGTCCGCCCTCTGTTATACAGACTGCTGTACATTGTCCACCCTCTGTTATACAGACTGCTGCACATGATCTTCCCCTGTTCGACAGACTGCTGCACATCTTCCAAGATCTGTTATACAGGCTGCTGTACATGGTTCTCCTCTGTTATAATGACTGAAGCACCTTGTTCTCCACTGTTGGACAGACTGCTGCACATGGTCCTGCTTCTGTTATACAGACTGTTGTACATGGTCCTCCCTATATTATACAGACTGTAAAATTCCTACGTATGTCATTGGCTATATTAAAAAAATATGGAAAACGTCTGTGACGTTATCTATTTTGGAACTCCCTCTGCAGCGCCTCCTATTTTCCGACTTCACCTCTGACAATGTCTCTGGCACGTAACAGCTCAACCATGAATTTAGACTTGTGCAGATAGCCAGTCCTTTATCACATCTGCATTCTGTTGCATTGATGCAGTCTGGTTGCTTTGTATCAGTCTGCAGCTGGTGACCTTGAGTACGCATACTTTTCCTGATATGTAGCAGTAACCAGAAAACAGACTGAAATATATATCCAACATCAGCTGCAGGTTTTAAAACTCCATCTTGCTCCTCATATACAAAATAAAACTTGGTTATAGAAAGGTATATAGTAGTTATGTAAAAAAAAACATGGAGAAACATATATATATATATATATATATATATATATATATATATATATATATTGTACGCTTACAGTAGAAAGGCATATAGAGAAATATTTTTTTGTATTCTCACACTTACACAAAACAGCCTAATTATGCCACCAATAATGTAGTGTCAAGCACATCACCAATAATTTCTCCTTCCTCTCCATTTTTGCCTCATCATGTTATTTCTGTGAGTGTATACCTTTAATTGCTGCAGAAAATACTATTAATTTCTAATGTGATAGTAGAAGGAGTGATAGATTTGACTTTTATGTTGGGAATTAGTTGCATCTGCCCGGTTCATTTGAACCATATGTTGAAATTCCCCCTGTGACAGAAGAAGCGCTCGCTTGTCTCCAGGTGAGAAATGTATGTGCTTCACTATAAAAAAAAAAAAATCAAAAACAAAAAAGAACTATAAAGGAAATTTATCAGACCCATTAAATTTTATTTCCCAGCTGATGAATAATATATTTACAGTTGTTGCGAGACCGCTTATTTCACCATTTTAAATATTAAGTGGAGGTTTTTAGCTTCTCTGCTGAGTCTGAATTTGGAAGGAAAAAGATGAAAACCTAAACACACAGTGGATTATCTCCATATATTTTAAGGATAATGTCTACATTACTTTTTCATTTCTTAAAAATGAAAATGTAAGCAAGGGTGAAGTTGTCACACCTCCCGTCTCCTTACACCAGTTTGGCGTGTTTGTATTCCATTAATTCATTGATTACATTGATCAGAGAATGACCTATTCTTTAAAAAGTTTTCATGTTTTATGTTTTTCTAAAAAATGTTGCAATTTTTTTCATATAATATTGTTTATTCACTTATTGAGATTAGTTCCACAGCGCTTTCCACACATCAGAAACACTGTCCCCATTTCTGTTATTCCTCCTAGAAGTGTATGAGTAATTTATTACTGCTCCTCCAGTCTAAAGCTCGTGACCCTGCCCAGTCCGATTGTGCTATAGTCATCACTGATTGTGTAATGAAACACCCCTAACAAGGCACATCTAGTTGTCACGTTATTGGTACATTTCCTGGAGGAGTAATAGAGGAACGTCACAGCACAACACTGAGTTCTAAATAAAGATGCCCCAGATGCCGGGTGCGGGGACACAATCTCTTTAAGGAATCCTTACTGAATCTCTATGCATATAGGTCAGTTTGATTCATGTACATGTGGGTCACCGAATAACACAATTCCAATCCACAAAAGTGGGCCATCAGACTGTTCTAAGAGGACAATGAAAGTATTAGAATTCAGTTATGTATGGATAGATAGATAGATAGATAGATAGATAGATGGATAGGTAGATAGATAGATAGATAGATAGATAGATAGATAGATAGATGGATAGGTAGATAGATAGATAGATAGATAGATAGATAGATAGATAGATAGATGGATAGAGGGATAGATAGATAGATAGAGGGATAGACAGACAGATGGATAGAGGGATGGATAGAGGGATGGATAGAGGGATAGATAGATAGATAGATAGATAGATAGATAGATAGATAGATGGATAGGTAGATAGATAGATAGATAGATAGATAGATAGATGGATAGGTAGATAGATAGATAGATAGATAGACAGACAGATGGATAGAGGGATGGATAGAGGGATGGATAGAGGGATAGATAGATAGATAGATAGATAGATAGATAGATAGATAGATAGATAGATGAATAGATAATAGATAGATAGATGATAGAGAGATGATAGATAGATAGAAAATAGATAGATAGATAGATAGATGAATAGATAATAGATAGATAGATGATAGAGAGATGATAGATAGATAGAAAATAGATAGATAGATAAATAGATGATAGATAGATAGATAGATATAGATAGATAATTTGTATTTGGTCCTGCCAATAAAGCTTATTTGATTTGATTTGATTTGATTTGATTTGATAGAGAGAGAGATAGAGGGATAGATTTAAAGATAGATAGATGGATAGATAGAGGGATAGATAGAGAGATAGATAATAGATAGATAAATAGATAGATAGATAGATGGATAGATAGATAAATAGATAGATAGATAGATAATAGATAGATAATAGATAGATAGATAGATAATAGATAGATAGATAGATAGATAGATAGATAGATAATAGATAGATAATAGATAGATGGATAGATAATAGATAGATAGATAGAGAGATAGATAGATAGATAAATAGATAGATAGATAGATAATAGATAGATAATAGATAGATAGATATGTGTCGCCAGGGGTTAAGGGGATACCCAGAACCGGGCCAAGGGGTCGCTTCTGGAAAGGGGATCACGGTGTCGTGACCCGGTCTGTGCTCCCTGGTTCCACAATAAAAAGGGGGGTTGTGTTCGTGACGCCACCCGTGGAATGTGATCAGAGATGACCACCGCTGCTGCAGAACCTCCGGGGTGATGGAAGGCAGCTTGAGATGGGACGGCTCCCCACGGGTAGAGCCTTTTCCCCGGGGCAGTATGTTAGTCTATGGGGGGAGTGCAGGACACGAGCACAATAAACAGGCAGACTCACGGTTTTGCAGTTTCTTTGTCCTTTACTGATGATGGTATTCAGCAGAGTACTGTCCACGGAGTCTGTGAGGGGTTCAGGGCTTCTCCCACCCAGCCGGGCCGTTTTGGCTTCCTTGCCTGCACTGTGTGTCTGTGGCCCCGCTGCTGAGTGAACTATGCAGCTGGCTCTGCTCTGCTCTGCTCCTAGGTACCGACCTGACAGGCAACTCGAGTCCTTCCTAGTATGTTCCTGAACTCTGCGCTTGTTGCTTGTGTCTGTGGTACAGGTGAAAGATCTGGAATCTTCACTTCTCTGGTGGTAACTGTACAGTATGTAACCTGCAGTCTCGGATCCAGCATCCGTTCTGTGTGCTCCACTGGGATGAGCGCAGCAATGCTTTGTCTCCCAGGAATGTTCCTCTGTGTACGCTTTCTCCTTTCCTCAGACCCTCAGCTAGGCCTGGAATTGGTCAGTGGATCCTGAGGTGAGCTAAAGCCAGCTTCCAACCTACAGAGATCCTTTCTCCTCAGTCCTCTGCACTGAACTTCCAAACTGAAACTACTTCTGACCATTTCCTCCCTCCACCAGAATATACAGGGAAGCAGCTTGGTCTCCCCCTTCTGGCCAGGAGGTCTTGGTGTTGTGTGTGGGGAGTTAACCCTTTGTGTTGTTACTGTGGCAACCCTGGGGTGCCACATTCCCCCTTAGTGAAGAACAGTACTCCGGGACTGTGAAACAAACAAACAAGTTATCACAACAATTGTATATATACAGAGTCTCAAAAGGAAAAAATACAAAAACCTTAAAGCTCAAAAAGAGTCCAAAATGTTCAAAAATATGTAAGTGTTCATACAGTATAGTCTCTGTAGGTACTGGGCTTTTGGTCTTAACGTTGCAATTATATAAACATTTAAACAACCAAACGCTTCTTACAGGTGCCTCTACTCTGGTCATAAGTGCAGTAGACCTCACGGCCCTCGGGCCACCAACAATGTGATCAAGTTGTAACTCTCCGTGCTGCCACCTTACACCACTCTTCTCTCACCTTTTCTGTACACTAAACTGTTACGGTTTTTCATATAAACATTATAACATATGTACATTTTATATGCAATTCCACATTAGTCTTTATATCTTGCTGGTATCTGACCCTGAGTACTACGCTGTGACCTGCGTACTGCTGGTGTACTGGGTGTACTTAGCATAATGGTGTGGGTGGAAGTGTACCTATTTGGTGTTTCTGGTACTTGTGAGGATGGGGGGCTGACTGTAGGACTGGCAAGCTCACTGGGACCAGGAATCTGTTCTTCCTCTACGGTTTCAACTTCCAGTTCTTCTTGTCTTGAGACTTCTTGTGGTATGGGTTCTGATTGTGGTTCCACCACTTGAGGGAAGGCGATCATTGGGACTACTACTGCTCCATAGTAATTTGGCCATGTTTTTGGGAAATCTCCTAAGACTGTATGGAATACATCTTCTTCCTTCTTGACAGGTTGTACCTGTACGGGTAAGGTGACTTCTGGTGTCTTGAGGGTTTCAGGACACGGTTTGAGTTGATCTCTTGAAACGACAGCTGATGTCCTTCCTTCATCCTTACTGATTAGACACACTTTGGGATTATCCATACTGGATGGTAAGACTGTATATGGGGTGGTTTCCCACTGATTATCCAATTTGTTTGTGCGCCGTTTCCTCTTGAGAACTTGGTCACCAGGTTGCAATAGGGTTGCTAGAGCATGCTGGTTGAAGGTTCTCTCCTGTCTTCCCCTAGCTTGTTGGAGACTTTTCTCTACGCACTCTTGTACTTGGCGATACTGCTGCTGACGTAGGGTATCCCAATTGGATTCTTGAACTTCTGCATCTGGCTTCAGAATTCCCATATCTAGATCAATTGGCAGTTTACCGGGCCTTGCACGCATAAGGTAAGCGGGGGTGCAGTTTGTAGAACTCACCGGGACATGATTGTACAAGTCCACCAAGTCTGGCAATTTCTCTGGCCATTGATTTCTTTCTGACTCTGGTAAGGTCTTCAACAGGTCAATCACAATATGGTTCATCTTCTCACATAAGCCATTTGTTTGGGGATGGTATGCTGTTGTGCGGATCTTTTTACAGCCATACATGTTGCAGAATTCTTGGAAAATCTGTGATTCAAAAGCTGGACCTTGATCTGCAAGGACTTGTTCTGGGTAACCATGGGGTCTGCAAAAGTACGTCTGGAATGCTTTAGCTGCTGTTCTAGCTGTAAGGTCTTTCACGGGTACCACCACTAAGAAGCGTGAGTAATGGTCCACGATGGTTAAGGCATAGACATAGCCGGACCGGCTTGGTGACAACTTGACGTGGTCTAATGCGACTAGCTCGAGTGGTTGCTTGGTTACTATGGACTGGAGTGGAGCTCTCTGGTTCTGTTGATCCTTTCTTCTGAGGTTGCATGGTCCGCATTTTCTACACCAATCTTCAATTGATTTTTTCATGCCAACCCAGTAGAATCTTTCTCTTAAGAGCACTTCCAACTTTTTCCAACCAAAATGACCAGCACCGTCGTGGTAAGCTTCCAGAACCATCTTGACGTCTCTCTTGGGCACGATGATCTGCCAGACCAACTCATGTGTTTTTGGATTGGTGTGCCTTCTACAGAGCTTCCCTTGGTACAGGAACAATTTACCTCTCTCTTTCCAGAGATGTTGTGTCTCAGCTGGGGCATTCTGATTAGGGTATGCACCTTGTTGTGTAAGCAGTTCTTTCACTAGCTTCACAGCTGGATCGCTGTCTTGTGTGTCAGCCCATCCGTGGTGTGCTAATGGGTTGAGAGTTGCCTGCTGTTGTTTTTGGTAGACACTCGGTTGATACTGCCCAATCTTAGGACGGTGAAAGGCCGGCAGCTCAATTTCTTCCAGTCCCTCCGGTTCCTCTTCCACGTTCCCCGAGTGTGGCATCCGGGATAAGGCATCTGCATTCCCATTCTTGTGGCCTGCCCGGTACTTGATGACAAAGTTGTAGTTTGACAGTCGGGCTATCCATCGGTGTTCCAGCGCACCTAATTTTGCAGAGTCCAGGTGGGTCAACGGATTGTTGTCAGTAAATATGGTAAATTCTGCAGCTGCCAGGTAGTGTTTGAAACGCTCTGTTACAGCCCAAACTACTGCCAGTAGTTCTAACTTGAAGGAGCTGTAATTCTCTGGGTTTCTTTCTGTAGGCCGGAGCTTCCTGCTTGCAAAGGCAATAACTTTCTCTTTGCCTTCCTGCTTTTGAGACAATACTGCTCCCAGTCCTACGTTGCTGGCATCCGTGTACAAAATGAAGGGTTGATGGTAATCTGGATATGCCAGGATCTCTTCTCCTGTCAGTGCCCACTTCAACTTCTTAAAGGACTCTTCTCTCTCATCACTCCACTGGAAAGGAGGATTTCGGGCTGCAGACTTCTTTGACTGTCCTACCAGGATGTCTTGAAGGGGAGCTGCTAGCTTCGTGAACCCTTTTATAAATCTTCTATAGTAGCCCACCAGTCCCAGGAATTGCCTCACCTCTTTCACGCTGGTGGGTCTCGGCCAATCTCTGATCACGGTAACTTTTTCAGGATCTGGTGCTACCCCTTCTGAGCTCACGACATGTCCCAGGTACTGTACCCTTGGCTTTAGAAGGTGACACTTGGATGGCTTGATTTTCATGCCGTATCCGGATAAGGCTTCAAACACTTCTGCCAGGTCTTGTAGATGCTGTTCATAGGTCTTGGAGTAGACTATGACGTCATCCAGGTACAAGAGGACAGTTTCGAAGTTCTTATGTCCTAGGCAGCACTCCATCAGTCGCTGGAAGGTACCAGGCGCGTTGCAGAGTCCAAACGGCATACAATTGAACTCACAGAGGCCCATCGGTGTGGTGAACGCTGTCTTCTCCTTATCAGCCTCTGCCACAGGAACTTGCCAATACCCACTAGTCAGATCTAGGGTGGAAAAGTAAGTAGCGGATTTTAATGCAGCCAATGACTCTTCTATCCTAGGTAATGGGTATGCATCCTTGTGTGTAATGCGGTTGATCTGTCGGTAGTCTACACACATCCTCATGGTCCCATCTTTTTTCTTAACTAGCACTAGTGGGGCTGCCCAGGGGCTACAACTGTCTCTTATTACCCCTGCCTCTTTCATTTCTTTGAGCATGTCTTTGGCGCATTGGTAGTGAGCCGGTGGTACTGGTCTATACCTCTCCTTTATGGGTGGATGGTTACCTGTGGGTATAGTGTGCTCTACCCCTTTGATCTGCCCAAAGTCTAATGGGTGTTTGCTGAATATTTGTTCATATTCTTTCACTACCCTGTATACTCCATGCTTTTGATGGGAGGGTGTAGAATCGGTACCTACATGTAGCTTTTGGCACCAATCCTCCAGCTTTCCCTCTGAGCCATTGTCTTCCGCCTGACTTGACGGCTTCAAGGGCTCCACGGTGGTGATGGCGTTGTTATCAACCGTATATAGCTTAGCCATGGTAGCATACTTTGGTAGGGTGACCTCATCTTCCCCACAATTTAGAAGGCGTATTGGCACTCTTCCCCGATGTACCTCAACTATTCCTCTGGCCGTCAATACAGTGGGCCTACTGTCTGAGTACACAGGTTCTACCAGGGCCTGATAGTCTCGCCCTCTGATGCCTATTGCGGCTCTACACCAGACCAGCATTTCTGTTTTGGGAGGAATTACAATAGGTATTGGGTCACTTACCCTTGCACTGCCAATTTCACCTCCTGACATTTCTACCTGCTGCTTCAGCATCAAGGCTTTAATTTCCTTCTGCAGGAGTCTCTGTTGCCCAGGTTTGGCAGTCTCGACGATCTGCTGCAAGACAGTAATTACCTCTGCAAAACAATTTTCAATTACATTCATTCCTAGCAGCATAGTTGGTTCACGTTCTCGTCGGTCAACATCAACAATGATAATACCCTGATTCTGCAATTCTACTCTCCCAATCTTAATGGTCATTTCTCTGAAACCAACCTGTGGTACTAATTCACCATTGCTAGCCCATATATTCAATGCAACATTAGATGGACCACTGCTAACGTCTGAATCAGCCCAGTACCTCTTATAAAGGACATGCGGAATTGATGATATTTGGGAACCAGTGTCCAGCAAGGCGTTGAGCGGAATGCCATCCAGCACGATGGGGATGACTGGACGTCCCCCCACATACTTGTCGTGCCAGGGTGAAGGACCTTGAGAGTTCATTCCTGAGGAGCGGCCCGCCTCCCCAGGGGATCCCCATTTAAAGCACATTCACAGGCAAAGTGACCTGGCTCATTGCAACGGCGGCAAATGGGCTGTCCATCCGGCTGGTAGCGGTCGCTGGGTCGTCCTCTCGTCGCTTGGTATCTCCTAGGCCTCATCCATGGGACATCCTCCTTGCTGGTCGCCAGCTCAATCTTGGGTGCAGACTTGGATCCACGCAGCTCCTGGACGATTCTAGCCATGGAAGCAACAGTGTCTGTAAGGGCTTCAAGCTTTTGATGTAGAGCCTCATTAGTGATCGGCTCCAGGTGGTTAGCAGCAGCCGCCGACATGGCCGATGTCACCGGCACTACTGGCTGCTGGGGTGCCACTGTAAGGTGTTGAACAGAGTCTATATCCTGCGGCTCCTCCACCTGCTGGAGGCGGATGGCTCTATCCTTTAGCTGGGCAAATGTTAGTCCTGGATCCTGGATCACCATCATGCTCAGTTGTCCCCGGTGGGAAGGGGATGAGAGTCCATCCAGGAATTGGTCTATCAGCAGCTTATCTGCTCCAGGGGCTAAGGCAGGTTCTGCTAATTTAAGTGCTCTGAGCGCCTCCTGCAAGTTTAAGGCAAAGTCTCTTGCGCTCTCTCTAGGTTTTTGCTTGCATCCAAAGAACCTCATTTTAGCCCGGCTGCCAGCAGTGGATTCAAAAGCTGCTTTTAGTCCAGCTATTATATGCTCTACAGTGTCTTTTGCATCGTCCGGCCAGGATGTAACCTCCCGCTGGGCATTGCCATTTAACTGTCCCATAAGCATACCAACACGCTGGGCTTCTGTCAGGGGGTACATGCTGTAGTAGATTTTTAGCTTTCCGATAAAGTCATTAAGTGTGTTGGGCTCACCTGAGTACTGCGGCAGCCACACTGCACCCGGGGTGTACGGCATCAGGAACGGCATGATAGGTGCCGCTGCACCTCCGGGTACAACAGCGTCTCCCTGCTGCAGCATCTTTGCGCCCCCTTAGTTAATTTCACCAGTCTTCTTGACAGCAAGCCTGGGGCACTTTTCTGCGTTTTCGTTCGGGTCGCAGCACCGAGCGCACCTCCTCTGCAAGCGGTAGGCGGAGTCTTAGTTTAGGCGCGATGTTTTCCCGCGCGTAGCAGGTAATGGCGTGATTAAAGATGGCGCCTGGAAAATTTTACCAATGATGTTTTTGGATTTTTCCAGGTATCTTTGCAAAGTTTAAAGTCCGTTCTTTGTTGCAACAATTCACAGTGCAAGTCTTTTATGCGATGCAATAAGTCTTTACAGGCACACGTCACCCGGGTTGCAGCCGGGTCCAGTCCGCATCCTGTTCGTGACGCCAAAGTTGTGTCGCCAGGGGTTAAGGAGATACCCAGAACCGGGCCAAGGGGTCGCTTCTGGAAAGGGGATCACGGTGTCGTGACCCGGTCTGTGCTCCCTGGTTCCACAATAAAAGGGGGGGGTTATGTTCGTGACGCCACCCGTGGAATGTGATCAGAGATGACCACCGCTGCTGCAGAACCTCCGGGGTGATGGAAGGCAGCTTGAGATGGGACGGCTCCCCACGGGTAGAGCCTTTTCCCCGGGGCAGTATGTTAGTCTATGGGGGGAGTGCAGGACACGAGCACAATAAACAGGCAGACTCACGGTTTTGCAGTTTCTTTGTCCTTTACTGATGATGGTATTCAGCAGAGTACTGTCCACGGAGTCTGTGAGGGGTTCAGGGCTTCTCCCACCCAGCCGGGCCGTTTTGGCTTCCTTGCCTGCACTGTGTGTCTGTGGCCCCGCTGCTGAGTGAACTATGCAGCTGGCTCTGCTCTGCTCTGCTCCTAGGTACCGACCTGACAGGCAACTCGAGTCCTTCCTAGTATGTTCCTGAACTCTGCGCTTGTTGCTTGTGTCTGTGGTACAGGTGAAAGATCTGGAATCTTCACTTCTCTGGTGGTAACTGTACAGTATGTAACCTGCAGTCTCGGATCCAGCATCCGTTCTGTGTGCTCCACTGGGATGAGCGCAGCAATGCTCTGTCTCCCAGGAATGTTCCTCTGTGTACGCTTTCTCCTTTCCTCAGACCCTCAGCTAGGCCTGGAATTGGTCAGTGGATCCTGAGGTGAGCTAAAGCCAGCTTCCAACCTACAGAGATCCTTTCTCCTCAGTCCTCTGCACTGAACTTCCAAACTGAAACTACTTCTGACCATTTCCTCCCTCCACCAGAATATACAGGGAAGCAGCTTGGTCTCCCCCTTCTGGCCAGGAGGTCTTGGTGTTGTGTGTGGGGAGTTAACCCTTTGTGTTGTTACTGTGGCAACCCTGGGGTGCCACAGATAGATAATAGATAGATACATAGATAGATAATAGATAGATAATAGATAGATGGATAGATAATAGATAGATAGATAGATAATAGATAGATGGATAGATAAATAGATGGATAGATAGATAGAGGGATAGATAGATAATAGATGGATAGATAAATAGATGGATAGATGATAGATAGATAGATAGATGATAGATAGATAGATAGATAGATAGATAGATAGAGGGATAGATAGATAGATAGATAGATAGATAGATGAATGGATGGATAGATAGATAGATAGATAATAGATAGAGGGATAGATAGATAATAGATGGATAGATAAATAGATGGATAGATGATAGATAGATAGATAGATAGATAGAGGGATAGATAGATAGATAGATGAATGGATGGATAGATAGATAGATAGATAATAGATAGAGGGATAGATAGATAATAGATATAGATATATAGCTTTTATGACTCCCTCTTTATCAGTGGTGAATTAGAAGGAAAGAGCTATAATTTCCTGATGGAAAGTTTCATTTCAGCAGAAGAGTTACGGTAGCCACAATCTCTCACCCCAGTAACCTTCTTCTTTGAAGATAAGCAATCGGCTTTAAATGTATAAGAAGAATTTAAAAGATGTGGGTATTTAATGGCCGTGAGACCTGTGTATCAGATGACACGGCATAAATATAACATTAACTTAAGACCTTACACAGTGCAAGGCAATCACTTTTTAGCACACGCAGGACAGAAATTGATTGAGTGCAAATCACAGGAGAATAAATTGCCTTATCTCTGGCAGGCCAAAGAGAGCTGAAAATGGTGGGTGACAAATAGTTTTCCACAATTTACCAAATAAAACATGCTTTTTGGATGCTAATTTAGATTGAGTCGGTGCGGTTCAGTGGTCCCTTTGTATGCTGAAGGTAGCAAAAGAGACTAAGTAAATGTTGACATAATGATCTTATTGAAGCCTATAACCTGCCAGTGTAGCACATTAGTCTGCCTAATAACAAAAACACATTTCCGTGCCACTCCAGCTACCATGACTCCATCTGAAAGGTTTTACAATTGATGTTTATGTAAAGATCTCCAGGCCTGCCGTGACTATTTTACCTCCTTGACTGACATATGTAATATGGAGACAGTTGGGTAACCTCTACAGGGGCTTAATCAAGAAACATTGCCGAGCCCTGGATGATTCTATACAAGTAACCGTAAGTACAGCCATCTACAGTAACGTAAGGGCCCAATACACATTAGACTAACATCGTTCAAACCTGCTGAAATCAATGGGTTTGTTTGACAGTCTAATGTGTATGGGGGCTCCTGATTGATAAGGATTTGGCACATTTGATTTTGGATTTGCTTTCTTCTCCGAGATAAACTGCCATCAGAAATGTCTGACTCATAGAGCAGACTGGGGCGCTTGTCCAACTGCGTGCTCCCGTGTATGGGAGAGTCAGGATCGACAGCTCATGGAAGAAGGATCTAAAGTGCATGGGTGGCTTTAGTTAAATGAAACTTACCCAATGACATACAGCAATACTCTTATGTAAGGGATGAGAATGTAGTGGTAGCAATGAAAAAGTAACCCTTCTGGCCCCAACTTTCTTATATACTGTGATGTATTTGTAAACAAGTGACGGGAATGCAACGACGCAACAAAAACGACTCATTAGTGACACACAACAAGTGTTTATTTCACAGCAGCAGGAAGTTAGCGGAATGAGGGTAATGAGTGAGTGATACAAAAGTTCATGATACAGTAAATTAATTGGCAGTAGGTAATGTACAAAATGACAATCGAGTCATCTATTACATGAAACTACTTCAGATCTCAGTTAATAATTCTTATTAACGTTACCTAATCCCAATCTTTTTGTCAGTGAAGTGTAAGGGTCACCCCACTTCTAGTCACAGTATCCCCCTATGTAAAGATACTCATTACGTATATAAACCAGTCTATCTTAATGGTGCACTAAGATTGGCTTGGCTTGGCTTTGTTACAACTTACTACACCACCAGTCCAACAAAGGTAACTAGTTTTACTTTCTTAGTTTCGCACATCAAGGCGGAAAAAACGGCCTTACTTACTGTGACACTATGAAACAAATGTTTGTTTTCCTATCTCCAGTCTTAGGGTGGTGTCACACACAGCGACGACGACAACGGCGTCGCTGCTACGTCACCATTTTCTGTGACGTTGCAGCGACGTCCCGTCGCTGTTGCTGTGTGTGACATCCAGAAACGACCTGGCCCCTGCTGTGAGGTCGCCGGTCGTTGCTGAATGTCCAGCTTTATTTTTTTTGGTCGTCGCTCTCCCGCTGTGACACACACATCGCTGTGTGTGACAGCGAGAGAGTGACGAAATGAAGCAAGCAGGGAGCAGGAGCCGGCGTCTGGCAGCTGCGGAAAGCTGTAACTAGGGTAAACATCGGGTAACCAAGGGAAGACATTTCCCTGGTTACCCGATATTTACCTTCGTTACCAGCGTCCGCCGCTCTCGCTGCCAGTGCCGGCTCCCTGCTCTCTGCACATGTAGCTGCAGTACACATCGGGTAATTAACCCGATGTGTACTGTAGCTAGGAGTGCAGGGAGCCAGCGCTAAGCAGTGTGCGTGGCTCCCTGCTCTTTGCACATGTAGCACAGCGACGGGTGTCGTTATGATCTTTGCTGCTTCTGCTGTGTTTGACAGCTAAGCAGCGATCATAACCGACTTACAAGGTCGCTGTTGCGTCACAGAAAATGGTGAAGTAACAGCGACGTCGTTGTCGCTGTCGCTATGTGTGAACCCAGCTTTATTCTTCGATCCTTGACTGCAAAGCCTGGTCCTCCTCTGGAGACGGTGTTCATTGTTCTGTCTTCAGTCCTTGACTACGAAGTGTGATCTTTCTGATCTTCCTCCAGGGAGTGAACTTTGTATTTGGTCTTCGAGTTCCTCAGGAGACAAAATTCAGCCTTCATATTCCTCTGGAGATGATATTCGGTCTTTGGGTTCCTTTTGAGATGGTAGGACCTAGGGGTACTTTGCACGTTGCGACATCGCAAGCCGATGCTGCGATGTCGCACGCGATAGTCCCTGCCCCCGTCGCAGCTGCGATATCCTTGTGATAGCTGCCGTAGCGAACATTATCACTACGGCAGCTTCACATGGACTCACCTGCCCTGCGACCGTCGCTCTGGCCGGCGACCTGCCTCCTTATTAAGGGGGCGGGTCGTGCGGCGTCACTGCGACGTCACACGGTAGGCGGCCAATAGGAGCGGAGGGGCGGAGATGAGCGGGATGTAAACATCCTGCCCACCTCCTTCCTTCCGAATATCCTACGGAAGCCGTGGTGACGCCGGTAGGAGATGTTCCTCGCTTCTGCGACTTCACACACAGCGATGTGTGCTGCCGCAGGAACGAGGAACTACATCGGACCGTCGATTATGGATTACGCCGACGCTGCACCGATGATACGATTACGACGCTTTTGCGCTCGTTAATCGTATCATCGAACCTTTACACACTACGATGTCGCATGCGATGCCGAAAGTACATCATTTTCAATTTGACCCCACCGACATCGCACCTGCGATATCGTAGTGTGCAAAGCCCGCCTTAGATTGTCCTCAAACTTAGTTTGCCCTAGGGTACTTCCATTACAGTTTTTATGGGCCTGTTCCGCTGTGTACACCTCCACTCCCCAGCTAGTTGTGGCATCAACTCCGCATCCTTGCTGCTGACCCAGCCTTTTATATTTTATAACTGCACCACAGTTGTCACCTGACCAGGCGATCTGTTCAAACTCTTCCCTCGAAGAAACTCACTCCTTACACTTTAGTTCCTGTCTGTTCTGTCCCACCAGCAGATGGTGATGTTTGTTTACAAGGGCTGTGGGACTTTGGCTATGAGTGTCTTCTACATGCCAACCCCTTACATATTTCTACTCTTCACTATTCTCTAAAGCTCGGCCTCCTGAATATATTATTTGAGAATACACAGCAGTCAATCAATCACCAAGAAGAGGACAGGGAAGTTCTATCTTTATGAATACACTGAGATCATAAACAATATATCTTTACCTGTGTATTTTCTGATTGCTTCTGTTAGCCAAACAACGCAGTAGGGTATTATTAATTCTGCCTTGAATTTATCATAAATATATATATATATTCAATATATCAATATATCATAAACTTAGTCAAGGCAGTCAGAAGATGCCCAGAATGTATTAAAGTGGGGCACACATTTTAATAGATAAGCAAATCTATGGGGCACATTGAAACCATTTCTTGGGCCATCCATTAGGCCAGTACTTTGTACCTATAAATTGTCACACAAGAGTGATAAGGGTGATATATTTTAGGACTCAAAAAAGTGAACAACTTTTTAAAGAATTTTTTAAATTAGTAAAATTGGCCCAATTCCGTTTCTTTAATTTATGTGATTTTGGCCAATAAAGGAGCAGTGTTATCATGCCGTCATTTTAATTCCATCCATGGTCCCAAGTGGCAATCAGACGGTCAACACTTTACAGTATTATCTGATAGACAATTCCTTTCCATTTGACCTCATAGAGTATTTGGACGTCATATACAAGAATGGAAATTCTTTGAAAAACATCTTCTTCCCCTTTACTACTGATTTTACTGTCTTGCTTCTATATTTGTTTGAGACAGCCAGTATATCCAAGTGTTTTATGGATTTTAGCGTTTTTCTCTCATTCTGTTTCAGAAACAAATCTAATCCTGTTTTGGGGAGATCCAGTGATTCAGCATGTAGAACTTTTTTACAGCTTGAGATTGCCCCTTTTTGTCTCTGGCTGAAGCTGGTATTATGTTGTAATATGAATTCACCATTTAGCAACCAAATGTTAAATCATTTTGTAAACTCAATCATGATCCCTCCTAAACAACTCCTCCAAAGTTACATAAAGGTAATTAATTTCATCTTTCCTTGTATCTATGGTCCTTCGTGACCTTTATCAGTTTTGTTGCTGTTCTTTGTGCTTTTCCAACTACAGAGCATCCTGTGTATGAACAGGTGCCAAGAACTAAACTGAATATTCAAGACGAGTCTGCAGCCCAAGTTTGTAAAGAGGCAAAGTGATTTCTCTTGTCTATACCTCTTTTAATATATGAAAATATCCTGCTGGTCTTAGAAGCAGCAGATTGACATTGCAAGCTGGTATTTAGTCTGTGATCTTCCAGTACACTCAGATCCTTCTTTACTAGTGATTAATAAGGGAGCAGTGTCAGTAAAAATGTCCTGAAAAAACCTTTTAGAAAATGTTATTATGTACTGTACATTATACCACTATATCAGACACAAATTTTGTAATGCCAGAATTGATAATGTTGTGTTGCATTTGCCATTAACATCCTCACTGTATAGGATAATTATACTTTAGTCAATTACTGGTTAGTCGGCTAAATGGGGATACCATCTTTCCTTATGGGGCCGCCAAATGGTGTAGCGAGTCTTAAAATGAAATGCTCACTGGAAAAAAATGTATGCAAGCCACCACTCTTCTAAATGGGAGTGAACTGTCAATGTCACCTAGTAGAGGTAACCACCTATAAGTCAATGTGTGAGCTTAAAGAGCCTTAAAAGACAATTAAGAATATTTGCCAAAACAGAGCTTCCTCTAAAAGGAAAATGCAGACAGCTGTTTTGGGGTGTTGCCTGGGTCCTGTCAGGTCTGTTCCTTTTTGAGCTAACCTACATTTTTTTTTCTAGAAGCATTGCGTGGTGTAATGCACACCGATGATCAAGTGGCGAGCGGGAGTGGACCCACTGGACCATGGGGGGCAGACTTACCCTGATGTGGGAGGGGCATGACTAAGTGCCTATTGGGTTGACACCAAGTGCCACTCCCAGGGCAATGTCCAGAACTGTGCCAGCTGACCTTCAGAGCAGGAACGGGCCAGGTACAGACAGGCAGAGTCTGTAGTGCTGACTGGTACAGCTGATGCAGACTGGACGGCTGGTGCTGGCAGGTATGAAGGGTTCAGGTACTCAGAGAGGGTACAGGTTAGTGGGTGCAGGTATAAGTAACGGCACAGGTGCCTGACAGCGAGCTAGATGGACATTAACTGACTAACTGACCATGTTGCTGAGGTACCTCCCCTAGTGGGAGGATGTCTTAAGAGTACCTAAAGCCTCTTAGCCATAGGCTGAGAGGCACTTGTGGGTATAGGTGCACTGGCCTTTTAAGAGAAAAAGCTTATATACATGCCCAAAGCGCACTTCTGGAGGACCTGTGTGGCGTGCTCAGTCCCTGAGAGTGGGAGACAGGAGAGACACACGTGAGGGACTGCAGGGAGGTGAGACAGGGTGCAGTCTGGCCGTGGCGTGGAGTGAGTCAGTATCTCTGCTGGGGAGAGGGCAGTGCAGGGACACCAACGCTACATGTGGCATGTAAGTTATGCTAATTTTCAGGGTCTGTGAGGAGCAGCAGTACCTGTATAGTTTCATCAGCCAACCAGTATCCTGCTCGATATAGACTGTGCAGCACGAGCACATCGTTGAGAGGGCTTCTAATCTTGGCTGCAGCTGTACCTGATGAAATATGATTCAATAGAACCTACTGCATATTGACACATGACTATAACTGAGGCTCTGTCACTATGTTGCCCTCAGAATGGGCAGCATAAACCTAGTGACAGACTTCCTTTAAGGATCTTCTACATCTTATGTATATTGTCAACAGTTCGAACATGAATCATGGCAGCTATGACTTTTCCTCTACATACCCAGGCCTGGCTAATTTATTAGTTCACTACACATATCCTACAACAAATGAGTAGGCCAACTGGTTGAAGAGGTCTTAACTCCCTACTGTAGCTAGCTGCCTCACCCCTCTCAGATGTTGTCCAGTCTCATATAGGGCTGCCATTTCTGTGACCCTTGAAGCATCACCCAACTTGCCCATCCTCTTCCAAGACCTTTTTCTATTTCTTGAGATCAAATTCACCCTTCTCCTCCACCTGGTTACTGTCTGCTCCTCTCCAGATTGTCGATTTTCTCTCTGGTAAAATCATCTACTCCTGTTAACAAACACTGACTTGTTTCCCAAACGCTATTAATGTTCTATATATAAATATTTGTTGCTCAGTGTTTTCTGCTAATTAATGTTTTTCTGTAAACAATGCCATGAAAAGAGCAATATTTCGAAGGCTTCTGCAATTGTCTGAAACGTAAGATGGAAGCAATGTTCAACTTCTACTGATGACAGTAAAATTATTTATGTAAACCCAAGTAATAAAGTCATAGGAAGATGTTTGTTGTCTTCAGGGAGGTTTTGATGGATGGGAGAATACACCAGTTAATGACAGATGAGATCTGAAATATATAAATGTATTTTGAGAACAGAAACAAGGTTACTTACTCTTTTAACTAAATTACATGAGACAATTCATTGATGGAGAGAAACCTGGGAGAGCCTGCTGACAATAAACTCAACAATCAAGATGGTTCAAAGCCGACTCCATAAAGACGTTCATGGTACGGTGTAAAATGGTTATTGATAGATGAGAGGAGTGTAGCGTTTATTCTCACTGCAACGTCTTTAGAGGATGATGGAAGTTAGGTATCTTGTAGCCAAGGCACCTAACCAGAAAAAGAAGACAGAAGATGAAAACTGCCATATATGAGCATAAAAGCCCACCTTCTGTAAGAAGACCTCTTCAGTCCAGATTCTTCTGTGATAGCTTTTACATTTTCAAAGCCCACTTGCATAGAAAACCATTGTACAGCAGTTTACGGAGTTCGTCTCATAAAGGTTTGACCATAAATATGTACAGTATATTGTGGCAAATGGTTTCACACAGTTGGATTGAAGGGTGTGCGAAGAACTTGAAATCTATGAGTAAAGTAAACATAGAACTATAGCAATCTGTGAGGCCATTTTCTCATTGTCTCGTTCTAGCCGCCTACAGATGTTTGGATAACTTGTGTAGAATGAAGCAAGCTAAATAAAACATGCTAAAATCTTGAAAAAAAAAAGCTGACAGAAGGGTTTCTTAATCTCACAACTGCAGTATTTGGATTGGATGTTTTTAACACGTAAGCAGCAGCACAAGTTCAGAAGTCCAGAGAATAAAACAAAGAGAGTAAAAATGAATTTATAATCCCATTGTGTGGCCAATAACATCACTAGTCACCAATCTAAATACATTTATCTGTACAGAAAACCACACACCCATGTTAAGCACTGTGCACTTGGGTTATTTACATGATTTTGACCCCCCCAAAAAAAAATCAGTCAACTTGGCAAAAATATGTCCCAGTATATAAAGGCCCAATACACATTAGTCATTTGGACAACAAAACTCCCAAATTCCTCATACACAGGGAGGCTTGTCAAACACACATGTGTTGTCAAACTGGAGAACGGAGTAGGCCACTGCCAAAGCCTGAATGAAATTTAGCATAAATCCCTAACTAAAACTTAACATTTAATGATACTCTTAAAAG
This sequence comes from Anomaloglossus baeobatrachus, assembly GCF_048569485.1. Classification (NCBI taxonomy): domain Eukaryota; kingdom Metazoa; phylum Chordata; class Amphibia; order Anura; family Aromobatidae; genus Anomaloglossus; species Anomaloglossus baeobatrachus. The sequence goes on along the minus strand of NC_134358.1, from coordinate 266,310,115 downwards.
GGACAAAACCACAATTCAAATTGATAAAACAAACCGGTGCACAGAAGAGAGAGGGAAACTCAGTCCCTACAATATCCACTCCCTCCTGTGCCCTACCTAGCCGTGGAGGTTGGCACCCTAAAGATACGATGTGGTGCCCCCACTCACCGACGGCTGTCCCTGCTATTGCCCTGTGCACCCCTACAATCAAAGATAAAGTGCAGTGTGCATAACATATAGTGATAATGTGCAAAAATTGGGTTCACAAAAACCTCCTGAAGATTCAGGAGGTCACCAGTGTTCTCAATGAGAACCTATACAAATGCAGGGACAATTAGATCCACCTAGCTTAATTCCGCCTCATGCCTCATATGTCTCAACGCATTTCCCCAAATCTTGGTTCATCAGGAGACATCATAAAAATCTGGCATCATGGTGGCTGCTACTGGTGTATCTAGCCACATTAACTTATTATCACACCAGTAGCAGCCACCATGATGCCAGATTTTTATGATGTCTCCTGATGAACCAAGATTTGGGGAAATGCCACATTAACTTATTATCAGCCTCCTGGTGAACCAATGTTTGGGGAAACGCATTGAGGCATATTAGGTATGAGGCGGACTTAAGCTAAGTGGATCTAATTGTCCCTGCATTTGTATAGGTTCTCATTGAGAACACTGGTGACCTCATGAATCTTGAGGAGGTTTTTGTGAAACCAATTTTTGCACATTATCACTATATGTTATTGTTACGTCACCGCCGGAGTCTGCTCCAGTGACTTCTGCTCCGATCGCCAGGCGACGCCGTGTTCCTGCCGTGGATGGTGCTGGTGATGGGAGAGGAGTCGATGCCAGTGGCACTGGTGGGCGCAGGCTCCGATCATCCACTGGGCTGGGTTATCTTGGGATCTGCAGTACCGCTGGCTGACTGTGGGTGGCATGTCTTCCAGCTGAAGTTGCTAGCGTTCAGCTACAGCCAATGGGAAGACACCACACTCTTCTTATTCCCCCTCCTGTCACATGATCACTGCCAGAGATAGTTCTGATTTTTCTGGCTCCTGTTACGTCCTATTCTGTTTGGTTATTCCTGTGTGCTGACTTCTGCGTGTTTTCTGACTACCCTCCTGCCTACTGTTTCTGTACCTCGCTGCCCGATCCGGATTTGACCTCTGCTACGTTTGCTGACTACGTCATTGCCTGCCGATTCTGTCCCTGTTCCACAATTCCTGGTTTGACCCTGCCTGACTACTACTCTCATCGGACTGCAGCCTCCCACAGGTAGTGATCACCAAGGCCCTGTATAATTCCAAATCCCTGTAGAAGGGTTAAAGGGTTTCAGGGTTCTGGGGGTCCTGCTTGGTGAGTGGCTTCCCTCTAGCCTCCCCTTTACAGCCCATCTGAGTCTGTGGATCCAGGCAGGCGTTACAGTTATGCGGAGTTGCGCACTGCACTTTATCTTTGATTATAAGGGTGCACAGGGCAATAGCAGGGACAGCTGTCGTTGAGTGGGGGCGCCACATTGTATCTTTAGGGTGCCAACCTCCACGGATAGGTAGGGCAAAGGAGGGGGTGGATATTGTAGGGACTAAGTTTCCCTCTCTCTTCTGTGCACCGGTTTGTTTTATCAATTTGAATTATGGTTTTGTCCCTTTTAAGAGTATCATTAAATGTTAAGTTTTAGTTAGGGATTTATGCTAAATTTCTTATACACCTATTAACTAGTGATTCTTTATATTCTGAATGACAAATGGGTCAGGCGTTAAAATTCAAAATGGCAGACCATTATCTTCCTCAATATCATCTGTCATGGAATCATCATGATGCCCCCAAATATATATTAGACGATCCCGAAATATTATTCGGTTCAGTTGACTTTAGTCTATGTAATGGGCCTTTATGATTTTGATATAGGACCTTTAGATTATAGATGTCTTTCTCATTTGTTAATATTCTGATGGCAATCTGGTGCTGCTGGGGCACATCTGGTAATATAGAGATGGTGCCAGAAGCATGTCAAAATATGACTGGCATCCTCTCGTGTTTGCATCTTCAATCTAGAGAAGCACATAGGCGCAGACGTACATTTTTTTTCTCATTCAAGAAAATCGGATCAATTGTGCTAATCACATTCTGATCAGACTCTAATCGGAGTTTGATCAGACTGTGATCTGATTTTCTTGAATGTGGACAAGAGAGATAAAAACGTTGTCCATCTTCTCCATTCTGTCAGTCCGTGAAAATGTTACCGCTCTCTAATGTCGTCCGAGTGTGGTCCTATTTTTTTCACAAACCTGTTGAATTGCATGGCTAAATGTGATGTGATTTTCGGAGGTAACTTGGGCATTTGTTCCTTGCACATACTCGATTCAAAGAAAACATCAGACTTGTGCACAAACCCTTAGAATAATATTGGTACGAATGTGATCCATTGCTTTGTCAGATAACACTCGGACTACAAATACGGTTGTTTACACCAAGCCTTATGGCCATATTGGCCATGGCTATAAAATTCTTTCATATGTTTGCCTATCTAGATATAAACGTTGTCCATAATATTTGCCCTGTTCTATAGCACGCATGTGTTTGATTGAATTTTCCTTCCATTTCATGTAGAGATCGCAACAGATGAGTGAGCCCCATTCACTGGCGCTGAATTGTATATCTTGCTTTCTAAGTTCAATACAAACACATTCACCTTGAGAGTTATTATCAGTTTAGCTCTCAGCCGAATGTGTGTTTATGTATTTAAATAATCCATGTTTTATGATAATCTGTGTGCGGAAGTCTCTGGTGGCTGCTGGTTTTGGTTTGCTTACCTACATATAAATATGAGTAAATTAACTAAATTGTTTACATTGGCAGCGTTCCTCAAATCAGCTGGAAAATATCACCCCATTAGTTTTAATTTGCCTGTCCTTATCACACCTTCAAGGGTAACATTAGTTGTCTAATCCATACATGTCATTAAAGCACTTCTCCGTCTTTATAATGCACTATTAATTGTGTCGGCACGGGGTTAAGTGGAGACAGTTGCCGGCTTGTTTTTTTCTAACTCTTCGCTTAACTAATGTCTTATGATTGTTGTAACTTTCACCAATTAAATAACGGTGACCACTCATTCCTGGAATGAAACATTATTAGTTACTGGAAGCAGTCGGCCCCTTGTCAGATTATGTGTCCCAGATAATAGGATTGCACTACCAATGGGTGAAGCCCACATTCCTCCTACCTTTCCCCGCCAACCACATATTGATTTAGAGCATCACTGACTCATTTAAGAATAATTCCAGGGACTTTTTTTTGCATTTCTTTCAGTTACTAAGAAACAGAAACTTAAAAAAAGATTCTATTCAACCACACAGCCATTGAACCATGACACCACATTGATTGTAATGGCACAAGTAATGTCTGACATGAAAGCTGCTTACAAGAAATTGAAGGTTCTCTGAGTGTTCGAAGAGGTTTTCAAAGGTGTTTTCTATTTTTTTTTTTATTAAAGGGTTGTCCACCCTTGAGGACAATTTTTTTCTTAAATAACTGACGGTAGTTTTGACTAAAAAATTCATTTTTGTAAATGGGTTTCATTTAAATTTTGCACAATTTGTCTTCCTGTTCCTTAATATTGCATTGTAACATGCAAACATTGAATACAGTAATTTGGAACTGCATTACTGCTATTGCAAGTATGTTTAACAAAATGAAATACTTAACTCACAGATTGGTGAATTCATGAGAGACCAACAGCCAGCGACAAGGCGTATTTCTTTGTTGGGACCTTAACTAAATATGCCTCTACCTTGGCTGAAAGCCTACAATTTTATACGCCTTGCAACCAGCCAGCAACAAGGCTGAAGAGAGAGGGAATCAGTCAGAGAGTAGTGTACTATAAAAATAAAATACTTACCAGCACCTCCAAATAAAGCAAGACAAGTGTGAACAGGGCCAAGCTGAGAATTCAATATAATAAAAAAAAAATACAGCAGCAGTGTGAAATGCTATAACATGCAAACAGTGAATAGAGGAATTTGGAACTGCATTACTGCTATTGACACTATGCTTAACAAATTAGATACTTAGCATAAAAATTGGTCAATTCATGACAGCCCTACAGCCAGCGACAAGGCGCTCTTTTTTGGCACTCTATCTATATGTACCTCTACCTGGGCTGTATTGGCAGGTAGGATCCAGCATAATTGAAAACATCTTAGTCTGAAGAGAGGAGTGCTCAGTAAGAGTAGTGTAATACAAATATAAAATGCTGACCAGCACCTCCAAACAGAACAGGACAAGTGCGAAGAGGCGCAAGCTGAAAATTCAGTATAATCAAAAAAATACAGCAGTACTCTGAAATGCTATAACATGCAAACATTAAATAGAGGAATTTGGAACTGCCTTACTGCTATTTAAACTATGTTTAAAAAAAAAATAAAAAAATAGGTACTTAGCTCACACATTGGCTAATTCATGAAAGCCCAAAAGCCAGCAACAAGGCGTATCTCTTTGTTGGGACCCTAACTAAATATGCCTCTACCTGGGCTGAAAGCCTACAATTTAATTGGCAGGTAGGATCCAGCTTAATTGAAAACACCTTAGTCTAAAGAGAGGAGTGCTCAGTAAGAGAGTAGTGTACTACAAATTTAAAATACTGACCAGCACCTCCAAACAGAACAAGACAAGTGTGAACAGGTGCAACCTGAAAATACAATAAAAAAACAGCAGCACTCTAAAATACTATAACATGCAAACATTGAATATGGGAATTTAGAACTGCATTACCACTATTGAAAATATGTTTAAAAAAATTAGATACTTAGCGCAAAAATTGGTCAATTCATGAGAGCCCAACAGCCAGCGACAAAGTGTATCTCTTTGCTGGGACCCTAACCTAATATTCCTCTAACTTCGCTGAAAGCCTACAATTATCTAACGCTGGCTGCAGAATAAGCTAACTGAGCATCCTCTAGTGAGCTCATTCTGACAGTCGAATAAGAGAGATTCTAATTCTGTCTACTTTTTTAGCTCCCCTCGGGTGAAATTGTGAGCCCCAATGGGGAAAGTGTTGCCATTGTATGTAAAGCGCTGTGGAATCAATAGCGCTATATAAATGAATAAATATTCTATTATTATTATTATTTATCAGCACAGATCACACAAAAAAGTTTAATGTGCAGGGAAACAAAGAACATGTAAAAACAAAACAGTGCAACATTTTTAATGAATGAGAAATGCAAAAATGATTATTAACCCCCAAAATATTAAATGTTAAAAAAATAAAGTCCCCAGACATGGACACACCTTTAACCTCTTCATGACCGATGACGTATATTTACGTCATCCGCCGTGTCCCTGCCATTGTTTGAGCTCACATCTTTCCTGGGTCTTGACAACTGATTTAATCAGCCATCAAGTGTGTCTAACAGCCGTGGGTGAATTTAAAATCCACCCACATCTGTTATCCAGTGAAATGTTGGTGTCAATCACAGTCAGTGGCATTTCACAGGCACTAGTAGGAAGTGCATCACTGATCTCCCCCATCGTGTGGGTTGCCAATAGGTTATCATGACAGCCAGGGGTCTGCTGATGATGGCTATTCCTGTTATTACAATGCTCCTGTAAACGGAGTTTTTTAAGTTTGCCATTTTGCTGAACCACTGATGGCCTTTAGAACTTTAAAAATTAAACATTTAAATTAAAACACCTTTTGCTCACCTCAGTGCTAAACTATACAGTACCTACGTTTCTTACTACCCGAGCTGCCTATTCTTTCCCCCATTGCACGCTATTTCTCTTGCCAGTTCACTCTAGGTCATGACTACCATCCATTACCAGACCTCGAAGGTCACTGCGCATCGCATCCAGTCCTCATCCAACAGAGATCATGTAGAGTGTTGATACACCTTAGGCTACTTTCATATGGCTCTGTTGGGGGATACTTCAGAATCTTGTATATCAGGGATGTAGATGAAGCCCCAAATTTAGAAAAAAAACATAATACAAGTTGGTGGTTAATATGGCTTACAAAAGGGGAGCCCAAGCTCTGGATGCTTGCACTCCCCAATTCTGCGATTAAAGGACTTACACAAATACCAACACTCTGTCCTCTTCTGAAGTTCTAGGCCACCTGTCCTAAGAAAGGTTGCATGTACTTGATGACACACCCAAAACACCCAAGTTTTTGACTTATTTTCTGGACCCGATGTGTGTGTGTGAGTGGAGGGATATTGGACCCGATATGTGTGTGAGCGGAACGGTGAGGGACCTGACAGCGATGCAGATCACTGTAGCCCATCCACCAAAGCTACTTGCCAGCTGTAGTTGTTCAGGGTCTGGTAAATGAGATTCTTTTGGGGGTGCTGCCTGCTTTGTTTTGACACTGTCTTCTCTCTTTTGGGACTGTCTTCTTTCTTTTGATGGTGTCTGCTTTCTTTAATGAAGTGTCTTGCTGTATTCTTTAACATTTTTAGCCAGAGCTTATATTTTAAGCATACTTCAAAAAAGTCAAAAATTTGTGCTAGGGCTTATTTTTGGGGCAGGTCTTATTTTTTGTGGAAATACGGTATGTTATTTGAGCATTATTCCAAGAAACATATAGCTTAGAGTTGAGCAATCGTGGTTCAGCAGCCTTGGCAGTAGTTCATGACCACCCGACCTGAGCCCTTTAAATCTCCTACTTGGTGGCATCACCAGTGCTGTGGCTCATCACAATGTCATGGGTGCCTCACTGATTTCTAGGGACTTACTAATGAGAAGTGGACTCTGGTATGTAAGCAAATAGGAGTAGGTTCACAGGTATCCATTCCAGCAGCCAAGGACTACTTGTCTCTTATTGAGATTAGTCACAGGCTCAGGTTTGGAGCCTTTTGTATCATCTCAGGTCTCCTTGCCAGCAGCAAGCTCATTAATCCTGATTTGATATTTTCCCTGATGAAGTTTTCCAGTCTACATATAAAACCCTCTGCTCCCTACAGAGGGTGCTTGTTATTCAGTTCATTCTAGAGCTAGGCCTGGAGATGTGATGATGTAGTTACTACTGCTGCTGCTGTCTGCGGCCTTGGTGTGTGAAAGTAGCCAGTTTAGTTGCTTTCTCTTTTCCTTAGTTGCCTCTCCCTGCACACCTTTTTTGGTTCCCTGGTGTTGGGTATAGGTGTGCGTGAGTATTGTTGTTACCCCTGTTTGTCTGTATTTGTCTTTCGGTTTTTTTAGTTCTATCTCGGCCCGTCTCCTCGGGTGGTGGGTTGTGGAGGGGGTCTTACCATCAGAGCCGAGGAAAGGACATAGGGAGACGCTGGGGGCCCTTTGGGTTGAGGGAAAGCCTAGGATATGCTTAGTCTGAGGGCAACCACAGGCGCCCCTTTCCAGTCACCCCTTTCTGTTACCTTCATGACACTACTCTAATGCAGCACCCAATAGAATAATACTGGGCTTTATATGCCTTTATCACTTTTTTTCAATTACGGTAATGATCTTTTTCACATTGATTAGTGACAAGTAACATATTCATGCCATGCTCATATTATAACCCACAGTCAGTCACTGTACACAAATATCTTGTCTATGCAGCTTACTAATAGCACAGAAATCTGTATGATACATCAGTGAATTCAGGAGCTGCCGTTAAGCATGTGGTGACTTCATGCTGTAATCTAATTATCACATGGTAATATAGATCCATTTTTCTATCTTCCCAGCTGTTTTCAGCATATGACTGCCTGTGAATAATCGTCCCTCTGATGAGTGATGGCATCCATCGAGCACTATAGGCTACACCCCCTTAAGTGATCCAGGAAGATATGGCAATATTAGATTTCTCGGTTTAGTGTGGTTGAAGCGATTTATATCTATGGGATGTCTCTTTTTATGCATTTTTGTGATCTCCCAGGTATTATATGACATGGAGAAGAATCTTTGTATACCGAAATAGCATTTATCAACCTAACACACGGCACAGTAACTACAGTATACTTTGTCACAGAAAAATATTGCAGCCAAAGAACATGTCATATTAGAGTCCACTTTTTCTTGTGAGAATACCTTGCTGCTTTGTTATACGTGTGTCATGGTAGCGAATGCTACATCTGTGTGTTTGTGCCATTGGATTTGAGGGGTGACATTATATCACTGTTAAGGGTTGCTCTGCTAACTTTTATATTGATGACCTTGGGATACATTATCAATATCAAATTTGGGGGTCTTATACCTGGCACATCTACCGATCAGCTGCTCTCAGTGCTGCCAATAGATGAAAGTTTGTAGATATGTGACCGATCAGCATATTTCTGTTGACTGTGTTCTTACCTCTGCTAGGTACTGTAGATTTGTCCTAATGGATAGAAGTTGATCTGCAGTACTCGGCATAAGCCACTACACAGTTGATGGAGATGTGCTGTTCTGCTACATAACTCATAACATCCTGCCACCAACAGCTGAGGGTGCCGGGTAAAGGAAAGCCCATCAATATGATATTGGTTATGTATACCAAGGAGAAACCATCAATAGTAAAGTTGAGGTCAACTCCATAATGTACAATACTATTTAATTGGAAAGAGTAGTTGATAAATCTGTAAATGCATTTTAATGTACCAGATACATTTCATTACGTTTCCACTTTACTTACGTTCTACCTTCCCAAATCCCCTTGACAGTCCAATTGCCCTAGGGTGCGGTTTCCTGTCCCAGCATATCAGCTCATCCGGAATATGTTCCTCAGCCAATCAACATAGGTATAGAAAGTTACAGGTGTGCATGCGGGCACTTAGAACTTCCTTCTTGCCACTGGAGTGATAAGGTAGTGAAATGGAAAGCACTATTCAGAGTGTAAGAGCATAATATTGATTCTGGGGGCACTGTGCCTGCTATTGGAGATCTGTAGACAATACTGGAGCAATTGGAAACCATAGATCTCAATGGGGCCATTCTTAGTCCTGTGGCTGGTACTGTTAAGAGAGATTGTGAGACTCTAGAACTTTTTCCTGACCACATCTTGCTGTTCCTCTTTTGGTATGGATCTTGATCGCTCGTAAGACCAAGATACTTGAGCTTATCTATTGTACATAGGTAGATGACTTTGAAGATTTAGGGGTACTTTGCACACTACGACATCGCAGCTGCGATGTCGGTGGGGTCAAATTAAAAGTGACGCACTTCCGGCATCGCATGCGACATCGTACTGTGTAAAGGCTCGATGATACGATTAACGAGCGCAAAAGCGTCGTAATCGTATCATCGCTGCAGCGTCGGCGTAATCCATAATTACGCTAACGCGACAGTCCAATGTTGTTCTTCGCTCCTGCGGCAGCACACATCGCTGTGTGTGAAGCTGCAGGAGCAAGGAACATCTCCTACCGGCGTCACTGCGGCTTCCGTAGAATATGCGGAAGGAAGGAGATGGGCGGGATGTTTACATCCCACTCATCTCCGCCCCTCCGCTCCGATTGGCCGCCTGGCGTGTGACGTCACTATGACGCCGCACGACCCGCCCCCTTAACAAGAAGGCGGGTCGCCGGCCAGAGCGACGATCGCAGGACAGGTGAGTCCATGTGAAGCTGCCGTAGCGATAATGTTCGCTACGGCAGCTATCACAAGGATATCGCTGCTGAGACGGGGGCGGGTACTATCGCGCTCAGCATCGCAGCATTGGCCTGCGATGTTGCAGCGTGCAAAGTACCCCTTACTGTGATGGATAGACTGAATTCTCCAACCTCCTGCTAGATCCTTCAGAAGTACAGTGGCTCAGTGGTTAGCACTGCAGTCTTGCAGTGCTGGGGTTCTGGGTTCAAATCCCACCAAGCACAACATCTGCAAGGAGTTTGTATTTTCTCCCTGTGTTTGTGTGAGTTTCCTCCCAAACTCCAAAAACATACTGATAGGGACTTTAGATTGTGAGCCCCAATGGGGACACTGTTGATAATGTATGTAAAGCGCTATGGAATTATTGGTGCTGTATAAATGAATAAATATTATTATATTCCAAGGAACTGATATTCCCTCTTTTCCCTACTTTATACAGTAAGTGAACATGTTATTATGCACATGTTCCTTCGCATGCTTATGCCAGTCCTAGTCAGTTTGACTTGTGAAATGCTTGTTTGTCTTATTTTTTCATAGTATAATGGCTTATATGTTTGTAATATTTTATTATTTTCTGACTGCCATTTTTATTACATTTTCTGTACAAGATTGTGAGAAAATCATCATGGCTAAGTATTTTAAAGATTTGCTTTATAGTAAGGGCCTGGTCACGCAAAAACTGATATACAGTATATATGAGAGTCTAGTGGGCATGCTCTGTGACCTGTGCAGAAGTCACTGCGCAGGGATGGTGAGGTGGGACGGAGCAGTATCCATAACCTTTTATTACCTACCACCAGCTTCATGATAGCGTTGTTATCTTTTATTGCAGTCCTCCGGAAAAGTGATTTCCGCAAGACAGGAATTGTCCGCTTGTTGTAAAGCTCATTGGCCAGTGTGTAAGGGGTACTTTGCACACTACGACATCGCAGCTGCGATGTCGGTGGGGTCAAATCGAAAGTGATGCACATACGGCGTCACAGTCGATATCGTAGTGTGTAAATCGTTTATGATACGATTAACGAGCGCAAAAGCGTCGTAATCGTATCATTGGTGTAGTGCCCGACATTTTCATAATTACACTGCAGCGACGGTACGATGTTGTTCCTCGTTCCCCTGCGGCAGCACACATCGCTGTGTGAGAAGCCGCAGGAGCGAGGAACATCAGCTTACCTGCGTAACCGCGGCTCACGCTGGCTCTGCGGAAGGACGTAGGTGGGTGGGATGTTTACGTCCCACTCATCGCCTCCCTGCTTCTATTGGCCGCCTGCCGTGTGACGTCGCTGTGACGCCGCACGACCCGCCCCCTTAGGAAGGAGGCGGTTCGCCGGCCAGAGCGACGACGCAGGACAGGTGAGTGCATGTGAAACTGCCGTAGCGATAATGTTCGCTACGGCAGCTATCACAAGATATTGCTGCTGCGACGGGGGCGGGGGCTATTGCTGCCATCGGCTTGCGATGTCATAGTGTGCAAAGTACCCCTAAGATTTCAGGATTATTATTTCTAATAGACAGACACGGGCAACTATAAATTGGAATTAAAAAGCTAATAATTAAATTGGTAAATAGGAAATCCAAGCTGCTGGTTAGTTTATTTTTCTAATCTGTTTTTGTTTTCTATTTTTTAGTTCTGTTAATTAATTCTAGTTTTGTTATAAGTGCTAAAAATAATTTGCCTCCAGTTATTTGAATATTCCTTTTCGCACTTTTACCACTGAGTTAGCATAATCGTATTATAATACTTTGATGAAAAGTATTCGTAGCCAATAGAAATTGCTAGCTCCGTGTTCTGTTCTGCTTAGCAATTCAGTTACATTGCAACGGGAGAGAAAATGCCAATGATTCAACTGAAATGAAATCCCATATATATTACTAATGTGTCAGCAACATTAACTAAGAACATGTCCTTCTAGAGGTAAAGGAGGCTGAATGATGGAGCAGAACTTGCTTCAAGGAGACCAGGAAGCCATTAGCAGGTTATTTAAATGCTGATCACATCACACCATCAAAGGGGGTGAGCAGTGTCAAATGTTTCGCCTGAACTAAGCAACGAGGTAAAAATAAGCTGCTATTTTGCAGGAGTTGCAACCATGTATTATCACAGAAGGAATTGTAGTAACTTATGTCTTATAGATATTGTCAGAACCATAGTTACAGCCTCATCTGCACTTTGACCGGTATGTAATTGATCCCTGTGTTAACATTTTGTTACGGAAAAGTATTGTTTGCTGAGAAAGACAAAGCACCATGAGGAAAGATGAAGCACCATGGGGAAAAATGAAGTACCATGGGGAAAGACCGGGGGAGCGTTGATCAACATATTAGCATATAGAAGGCTGCCTATTTAAGGAGACTCATACACTGCAAAAAAGACCAGCAGCTGTTGATAGTGCCCTGACCATACTTGTACCATAAAGACAAGTGTGTTAAACTTTGTTAAATTGCCCTGGTGATTTTAAGAGACTGATGTGTATCCTCTAGACGATTTGTTCAGAAACCCGTTCCCTGCTTTAACAGTCTTATGCCAATATACACAGTACAGAACAGAGATAACTTGGTGAGAAAACACCTTAATAATTAACACATAAATGGGTCCATCATATTTTAAAATCTTAATAATGAAATTTCATTGTTTTTGCTGCACACAATAATTATTTTAAAGACAAATTGCAAGCACAGTTTTGTAAAGTAAATTAAAGACATGGCTGTAATGGTGCTGTAATACTGATTAAATAAATAACTTAGGTGAAGAAATCCGATTTGTGGTTCTTCTTTAATCAACAGTTTTCTGCTTATTAGATTTTGGTGCAGAGGGCCCGGACTGTACATTGGGTCTTCTCCTCCCTGTCTGTGCTTCCCCGGCCTTTCTGCCTGCCTCTGGTCTTTGAATGACAGGTCACTGTTGAGAACCACAAAGCGGATTTCTTTACCAAAGGTATCAAATTAATAAGTATTACAGTCCCAATAAAGTCATGTCCTTACTTTACATTACAAAATTGTGGTCGTAGGTTCTCTTTAAGTGATAGCACTCATACAGTACACTGGTTTATTACACAAGAATCATGATGTACTCATGTATAACAAACATAGTGAGGCAAACCATATTATTATAGAGAGTGACAGCTTCCATGAGTGGTACTAAAATCTTAGCACACTGCCACCAATGAATATCAGGGGAACTATTGCTTATATACTGGATGTGAGTCATCAGCCACTAAATAACTCAAATTCGAATGAAAGCCTTTGGATTCACATGCTGTTGAATAACATGGTATTAAAAAATTGTAAAAAAATATAAGTAGCACTTTCTTATGATACAAATAGAAAAAGAGGGTTAATTCCAAGCCCAGGATATATTCCACTACGGCTCCAACAATTGGCTTTCTTCAAACGCTCATTTAAAGAAGGTTCAGTCTTGGAATCACGATGTCATATACCCTGGGCATGGAATAAACTTCATGTCATAAGGAAGTGCTTCCTATTTCTTATATATATATATATATATATATATATATATATATATACTGTAATATTTTCTAATATTGTAGTGGTCTTATGACTTCACAAACTCGCTGTGAACCCTTGCCACCATTGAACCATTGAAAATCTATTCACATTACCATACAAACACTTGGCACATGACATATAATTGAATTTCATCTCTTTAAAATCCCTCATTTTCTCCGGTTGGGACACTGAACTGAGAGCACACAATACATAGCTATACACTTATTACTCTATTACAGCTATTGTCCCTATTGCAGCTTGGAATAATTGCAGCTCCACTCTTAGTCAGAAGTTTGAGTTATTGACAAGTGATGTAATCGTAGTATGTGAATGCCAAATTATGCCCAAAGTGCCAATATTTTGTGTGGCCATCATTATTTTCAAGCACTGTCTTAACTCTCTTGGGCATAGAGTTCACTAGAGCTTCAGCCACTGGAATCCTCTTTCACTCCTCCATGATGACATCACGGAGCTGGTGGATGTTAGAGACCTTGCACTCCTCCACCCTCCAATTGATAATGCCCCACAGATAACAAATAGGGTTTAGATCTGGACACATGCTTGGCCAGTCCAGCACCTATGCCCTCAGTTTATTTAGCAAAGCAGTGCTCATCTTGGAGGTGTTTTTAGTCGTTATCATGTTGGAATACTGCCCTGTGCATGGTTTCCCAAGCGAAGAGATAATGCTCTGCTTCAGTATATTACATTACATTTTGGCATTCATGGTTCCCTCACTAAACTGTAGCTCCCTCAGTAAACTGTAGCCTGCAGACCAATTTGATGTAGCGTGTGGCTGCGGTGTATGGTCTGAGCACTGACAAGTAGACTACCCACCCCTTTAACCCCTTCAGCCCCCGAGCGCTTTCCGTTTTTCCGATTATTTTTTTTGCTCCTCTTCTTCTGAGAGCTGTAAACTTTTTCTTTTTATGTCAATCTTGCCATATGAGGGCTTGTTTTTTGCGGGAGAAGTTGTACTTTTAAATGAAACCATAATTTTTATCATATAGTGTATTGGAAAGCAGAAAAAAAATTCCAAGTGTGGAAAAACTGCAAAAAAAGTGTGATCGCACAGTAGTTTTTGGGATATTGTATTCACCATGTTCACTATATAATAAAACTGATGTGTTGTTGTGATGCCTGAGGTCGGTGCGAGTTTGTAGACACCAAAAATGTATTGGTTTACTTGTATCTAAAGGGTGCTTTACACGCTGCGACATCGCTAAGGATATATCGTTGGGGTCACGGTGTTTGTGACGCACATCCAGCGTTGTTAGCAACATCGCAGCGTGTGACAGCTAGGAGACGATCAACGATAAAAAAAATGGCAAAAATCGTTGATCGTTGACACGTCGCTCCTTTTCATAATATCGTTGGTGGTGCATGCCGCTGGTTGTTCGTCGTTCCTGAGGTAGCACACATCGCTATGTGTGACACCGCAGGAACGACGAACATCTTCTTACCTGCGTCCACCGGCAATGAGGAAGGAAGGAGGTAGGCAGCATGTTCCGGCCGCTCATCTCCTCCCCTCCTCTTCTATTGGACGGCCATTTTGTGACGCCGCTGTAACGTCGCTGAGACACCGAACGCATCTCCCCCTTGAAGGAGAGATTGTTCGGCAGCAACAGCGATGTCATTGAACAGGTATGTGCGTGTAACGCTGCCGTAGCGATATTGTTCGCTACGGCAGTGATCATCACATGTCGCACGAACGACAGGGGCGGGTGCTATCGCTCGCAACATCTCTAGCAATCGCTAGCGATGTTGCAGCGTGTAAAGCACTATTTAGGGGTTAAAAAAAAATTCACAAGCTTGTCCAATAAAAGTGGCTTACGTTTTGCGCCATTTTCCGAAACCCGTAGCATGCTCATTTTTTGGGATCTATGGCTCAGTGACGGCTTATTTATTGCGTCTCGAGCTGACATTTTTAATGGTACCAATTTTGCGCAGATGCTACGTTTTGATTGTCTGTTATTGCATTTGCGTAAAACTTGCGGCGACCAAAAAACGTAATTTTGGCATTTGGACATTTTTTTGTCGCTACGCCATTTACCAATCAGATTAATTGATTTTATATTTTGATAGATCGGGCATTTCTGAACGCGGCGATACCAAATATGTGTATATTTTTTATTGTTTTAACCCTTTAATTTTCAATGGGGTGAAAGGGGGGTGATTTGAACGTTTAGGTGTTTTTTTTTATTTTTTAAAACTTTTTTTTATTTTACTAGTTTCCCTAGGGGGCTATATGGATCAACAATTCGATCGCTCTTCCCTATCTGCTGATCACAGCTACACAGCTGTAAACAGCAGATATGCTCACTTTCTGCTTCACTCGGCTCCGGGCCGAGTGAAACTGTAAGTGACTCGTGTTAGCTACAGGCGTCATCACATGACCCTGTGCTACCATGGCAACCACCGAAAGTCACGTGATCACGCACGTGACTTTCGGTGGGGGCGGCAGTAAGTGAAAGTAATGGCCACGCGCATATACATCTCACTGCCAGACTTTAGCAGCGAGATGTAAGGGGTTAAAAGTTGCAGGTGGAAGTGATTCCACTTGTAACCTGCGGGCACACATGTCAGCTGTTAAAAACAGCTGATATGTGCGCGGATCGCCGCGACCTGCCCACTGCACCTTACACTTCACACGATCCATGACGGATATATCCGTCATGGGTCATGAAGGGATTAACCTCTGCAGCAATGCTGACAGCACTCATACGTCTTTTTTGAAAAGACAACCTTTGAATATGATGTTGTATGGTCTTGGCCGCCATGCTGCAGCTCAGTTTCAGGCTGTTGGCAATCTTCTTATAGCCTGGGCCATCTTTATGTAGAGCAACAATTCTTTCTTTCAGATTCTCAGATAATTCTTTCCCATGAGGTGCCACGGTGAACTTCCAGTGTATGAGAGAGTTTGTGAATGATAACACCAAAATTACCACATCTGTTCCCATTCACATATGCGATCTCGCAACACTAATGAGTCACATGATAGGGGGGAGGGAAAATGACTAATTGGGCACAATTTAGCCATTTTAACTTAGGAGTGTACTCACTGTTGTTGATAGCAGTTTAGACATTAATGATTGTGTGTTAAATTATTTGGAGGGAACACCAAATTTACACTGTTATACAAGCTGTACACTGACTACTTTACATTATATCAAAGTGTCATCTGCTCAGTGTTGTCCGATGAAAAAACATAATAAAATATTTTCAAAAACATGATCGGTGTACTCACTTATGTATTGCAGTGATACAGCTCACACGGCTGCATTTTGAGATAGTCACAGCAGCGGATTCAGTAAAACGTCCAGGCTTGTTTATTTAGACTTCATAAACCATTCAGGATAACCAAACCAAAACCAGGCACAAAGTGAAAATATCAAAGCAAATGGTCTATACAAAAGTGTGGGTTAATGTCCAGGTTTCATTTCTTATAGCAAGGAAAAATACCCTGGAGATCTGCTCACCTCCACACACAGACCTTGAACGAGACAACTGGTCTCCATTTTACCATTCTACCGCACCCCAGGAGGGGGACATGTGAGCAGATAGTTCCACTCATCTCTCTGACTTCTCATAAACCTGACCCTTGTCAGCACTATTCACCCTCTCAAATCTTTGCTGTGAACTATAGCCAATGATGGGGCCACAGCAATATAATGCTTAGTTGGTAGGAAATTTGTTGAAAAACCTTGATGTTTACCCATGATATACACTACAGTTCTAAAGTTACGGGTCACTTACATATTTCCTTATTTTTGAAAGAAAAGCACATTTTCTAACATTTAATTAAACAAAAATACACTCTATACATTGTAATGTGGTACATGACTATTCTAGCTGCAGATGTCTGGTTTTTAATGTAATATCTACATAGGTGTATAAAGGCCCATTTCCAACAACCACCACTCCAGTGTTCTAATGATACATTGTGTTTGCTAACTGTGTTAGAAGGCTAATGAATGTTTAGAAATCCCTTGAAAACCCTTGTGCAAGTATATTAGCACAGCTGAAAACAGTTTTGCTGATTAGAGAAGCTATAAAAGGACCTTCCTTTGAGCTAGTTCAGAATCTGGACCATTACATTTGTTGGTTCCATTAAAGTCTCAAAATGGCCAGAAAAGAGAACTTTCATGTGAAACTCGCCAGTCTATTCTTGTTCTTAGAAATGAAGGATATTCCATGTGAGAAATTGCTAAGAAACTGATAATTTCCCACAATGGTGGGTACTATTCCCTTCAGAGGAGAGCACAAACAGGCTCTAACCAGAGTAGAAAGAGAAGTGTGAGGCCCCGCTGCACAACTGAGCAACATGACAAGTACATTAGAGTCTCTAGTTTGAGAAATCGATGCCTCACAGGTCCTAAACTGGCAGCTTCATTAAATAGTACCCGCAAAACGCAAATGTCAACGTCTACAGTAAAGAGGCGACACTGGGATGCTGGCCTTCAGGGCAGAGTGGCAAAGAAAAAGCCATATCCGAGTCTGGCTAATAAAAGGAAAAGATTAATAGGAGCAAAAGAACACAGACATTGGACAGAGGAAGATTGGAAAAAAGTGTTATGGACAGACGAATCAAAGTTTGAGGTGTTGGGATCACACAGAAGAACATTTCTGAAATGCGTAACTACTGAAAAGATGCTGGAAAAGTGCCTGACGCCAGCCGTTGGTGGAGGTAATGTGGTGGTCTGGGGTTGCTTTGGTGCTGGTAAAGTGGGAGATTTGTACAAAGTAAAGGGCATTTTGAATAAGGAAGGCTCCATTTTGCAATGCCATGCCATAACCTGTGGACAGCGTTTGATTGGAGACAATTTCATCCTACAACAGGACAATGACCAAAAGCACACCTCCAAATTATGCATGAACTATTTAGGCAAGAAGCAGGCAGCTGATATTCTATCTGTAATGGAGTGGTCAGTGCAGTCACCAGATCTCAACCCTATTGAGCTGTTGTGGGAGCTGCTTGACCGTATGGTATGCAAAAAGTGCCCATCAAACCAATCCAACTTGTGGGAGGGGCTTCTGGGAGCATGGAGGGGAATATCTCCAGATTGCCGCAGCAAATTAACAGCTAGAATGCCAAAGGTCTGCAAAGCTGGAATTGCTCTAAAGGAGCATTCTGTGACGAAAGCAAAGTTTGAAGGAGAATATTATTTTTTCAAGTAAAAATCATTATTTCTAACCTAGTCAATGTCTGGACTATATTTTCAATTCACTATGCAACTCAGTTGATAAATAAAAGTATGATTTTTCATGGAAAAGGCAAAATTGTCTGGGTGACCCCAAACGTTTGAACTGTAGTGTATAGTTGGTAGAAAAGCCTTGTAGAAAATGATTGATAAGTTCTGTTTTTTTATGAATTCAGACAGCAACTACCGTGACTTGAAAAAGTATTCATACCACTTGAACTTTTCCACATTTTGTCAGATTACCAGACTGTATTTTATTGGCTTTCTATGTGATAATATGCGAACACAAAGTCACAAGTACCGTATTTTTCGCTTTATAAGACGCACCTGATTATAAGCCAAATTTGGTGAAGGAATAGAGAATTTTTTAATAAATGGGGTACGTCTTATAATGCCAGTGTCCGTCTAACAAATCATATAGGGTATATGTCCCTCATAGCCCCCCCATCCTAAAATTAGCCTGCTTAATCTGGATATGGCCACCTTATATTGAATATAGCACCCTTGTGCTGGCATACATCCCCCAGTGATGCCACATGTCCTCTATGGCTGGCACACATTCTCTATGGCTGGCACACGGCCCCCTGTGACTGGCGCACAGCCCCCAGTGCTGCCACACGTCCCCTATTGCTGCCAAACGTTCCCTATGGCTGGCACATGGTTCCTATGGCTGTCACACGGCCCCCTGTGGCTGACACACGGCCCCCAGTGATGCCACATGTCCCCTATGGCTGGCACACGTCCTCTATGGCTGGCACACGGCCCCCTGTGACTGGCACATGGCCCCTATGGCTGGCACATGGCCCCTATGGCTGGCACACGGCCCACTGTGGCTGGCACATGGCCCACTGTGGCTGGCACACGGCCCACTGTGGATGGCACACATCACCCTGTGTTAGATATCGCCCCCATGCTGCTGCTTTTAGTAAAATAAACTCTTTCCTTACCTTCTCCAGCACTGTCTTCCCTCGTGTGCTCCTCTGTGGGGTTGAGCTCCTCCTGTCTCCTACACTTCCTACTTCCTGGTTCTCGGTGCGGTCATGTGATGGGCACAGCAGATATCTCTGCGTGCCTGATCACAGCAGCAGGAGGGAGACCGCGGAGACACGCAGGAGGAGGTAAGGAAATAATTTTTTATTTTACTATGGGCAGCAGCATGGGGGCCATAGCTAACACAGGGGGGCATGTGCGATCAAAGGGAAACACAGGCAGATATAATATGCGCCGCTCCCCCAGCCCATCACCACGGTGCGGTTTCAACACCATGGTGATGGACAGCGGCTGTGCATATTATATGAGCGGGAGCAGGAGATCTAACGCTGCCGCCCGCAGCTTTCACCTGCCTCTACCAGCCTCCCTCAGCCTCCAGCACGGCTCCAGAGCGGCCCCCACCTTCCCTGGACCCTGCAGTATAAAATCTGTATATTCGGATTATAAGACGCACCCCCTACTTTCCCCTAAAATTTGGGGGAACAAAAGTGCATCTTATAAAGCGAAAAATACGGTAATTGTGCAGTGTATAGGAAATGATACATGATTTTTATAAATATTTTAAAAATATACCGTAAATCTGGAAACTGTGACTTGGATTTGTATTCAGTCCCCTGTAGTCAGATTCCACTAAATAAATACCTGAAGGATTAATTGCCTCCAGAAGTCCCTTAATTAGTAAATTGAGTCTACCTGTGTGGGATTTATTCTCAGTATAACTACAGCTGTTCTGTGAAGGCCTAACGGGTTTATTTGAGAACATTAGTGATATTACAGTTTCATGAGAAACAAGGAACACATCATACAGGTCAGAGATAAAGTTTGAACAGAGCATTTTCAATTATTTACTAAAATATTATGGACACTTATAAAAACCATGAGTACTAGTCTATTTTGCATTGCAACAAGCTTTCTCAATGTGGTATCTGGCAGTTTCTAAAGGCCACGTTTCACTAAGCAACATCGCTGGCAACATCGCTGCTGAGGCTTACTTTTGTGACGTAACAGCGATGTTGCTAGCGATGTTGCTGTGTGTGACATCCAGCAACAACCTGGCCCCTGCTGTGAGGTCGCTGGTTGTTGCTGAATGTCCTGGACCATTTTTTAGTTGTTGCTCTCCCGCTGTGAAGCACACATCGCTGTGTGTGGCAGCGACAGAGCAACAACTGAATGTGCAGTGAGCAGGGAGCCGGCTTCTGCGGACGCTAGCAACCAATGTAAATATCGAGTAACCAAGAAGCCCTTTCCTTGGTTACCCAATATTTACCTTCGTTACCAGCGTCCGCCGCTCTCACGCTGTCAGTGCCGGCTCCCTGCTCCCTACACACATAGCCAGACTACACATCGGGTAATTAACCCGATGTGTACTCTGGCTAGGAGTGCAGGGAGCCAGCGCTAAGCGGTGTGCGCTGGTAACCAAGGTAAATATCGGGTTGGTTACCCGATATTTACCTTAGTTACAAAGCGCAGCATCGCTTCCACGCGTCGCTGCTGGCTGGGGGCTGGTCACTGGTTGCTGGTGAGATCTGCCTGTTTGACAGCTCACCAGCAACCCGTGTAGCAACGCTCCAGCGATCCCTGCCAGGTCAGGGTGCTGGTGGGATCGCTGGAGCGTCGCTTAGTGTGACGGTACCTTAAGTCCAACAGTGCTTTACACTTATTACATGCAAGAACATTTGTAGATTGTGGATTGGCATTAAAGGGAACCTGTCACTAAATTTGGCGACTATAAGCTGCGGCCACCACCAGTGAGCTCTTATATACAGCATTCCAGAATACTGTATGTAAGAGCCTGGGCCGCTGTGTAAATTCTAAAAAAACACTTTTATAATACTCACCTAAGTGGGTGGTTCAGTACAATGGGTGTCACTGCTCTCTGGTCCGGTGCCTCCTCTCTCCGGTAAGGCGTCTCTTCTGTGCCCTGATTGTCGTTCTCCTTTTTCTGAGGCCCGTGTGCATAACACGTCCGAAGTCATGCACACTAGCCGGCATTCAAGTCCTGTGCAGGCGCACTGTGATCTGCAATTCTCAGGGCAGATTAAGGTAGTGTATGCACGGGCGGTCTTTGACTTTTCCTTGCACCTGGGCATTACAGTACTTTGATCTACTCTCAGCAAGGCAGATCAAAGTGTGCCTACGCAGGACCGCAGTGTCGGCCTGTGTGGATCATGTAGATGTGTTATCCACACTGGGCTGGGTAGAAGTTGGATGGAGATCACAGCAATGGAGAGGTGCAGGACCGGAGAGAGGAGGTGCTGGACCGGAGAGCATCAGTACCCATCGGACCAGACCACCTCCCAGGTAAGTATTATAAAAGTGTTTTTTACATTATACAGCCTGAGCACTTATACACGGTATTCTGGAATGCGGTATATAAGAGCTCAGTGGTGGTGGTCGCAGCTTATACTCATCAAATCTGGTGACAGGTTCCCTTTAAGGGCATCCTACATTATCATATACAGTCATGGCCGACTGTTTTTTTTTTCAAGAAAATGAAGTATTTCTCTTCGAAAATTATTGCAATTACACATGTTCTGTTATACACATTTACGGTATTTATTTTATGTGTATTGGAACAATATAAAAAAATAAAAAAGAAAATACAGAAAATAGTCATTTCTATACATCACACCAAAAAGAATATTATTTAAAATGGATGTGTCACCAAATGTGTACTTTTCAAGGTGATCACAAATTCATCTGCCTTAATAGACTTTAACAATATGTAGAAAAAAATATTTGTGAAAAACCTAAATAAACAATCAAAAGTTTAAATCAACCAACTTTTGCATTCTGGAAAAAAAAATGACTGCAGCCCTGTGCCCCTGAAGTCTTTCCACTGTTTCCCTGAACAATCACTTCATTATGTAGGGAGCTGTTTCCGCAAGAGTAAGTGACTGTATAGGGAAACAGTGGATAGACCTCAGGGCTGATTCGATTAAAAACCACACCATGACCACAGTGTGTGAAATTGTTTTATGTGACTCAAAATAAACCATACCAATAAAAATGAACACTTACCTTTGCAAAAAGAAACAAATACCAGTCTATCAATGTAAAAATAAAATATGGGTTCTCAGAAAATGGTGTTTTTTACTTTTTTTTTTACATTTTTCTTATATCGCCATAATTGTACTGTCCTGTAGAATAAAGTTACTGGATCATTTTTGATGGCTCTTGGAAGGCTCAACAACAAAAATTGGCGATGAGAAGTGGTTAATGAGTTTAGGAGCAGACTGGTGAGCTTTTTACTTTCTACAGTCACTCTTGGAATTTATTAATTTCTTGATTACAGCTGAGAATTCATTGAATACCTTAGTTATTCGCTATTTTTAGCCTTTAATTGTACAAGTCTTGATTTTCAACGAAAATGTTATAATATCAACATTTGTCTGAGAATCATTTTCGTAAGGTATTGCAAAAATGTAAACTATTTCTATAGAAACCTCACAACAAAAAATGATTGTTTTTAGATAGTCGTTTATATTTCTTTTCTTTTTTTTCCTCGCACATTTTTCCAATGTCATGCGCTGTCCGTATTCACATATGCAGATTACTTCTACTGCATCAGGCTCTGTTCACATTGCAGAGTCAAACGGGCAATCTGGTCTCTCATAGGCTCTCTTAGGTCACACTTGCGAGTCACTCGGTGAGTCTCGCATCGGCATCATCCGGCACGGCTGCACACTCTCCTGACAGGAGCGGGTTGGCTGTATGTATTTCTATGTAGCAGATATGCTCCTGTCCAGAGAGTGTGTGGCCATTCCGTGTGATGCCGATGCGAGACTCACCGAGTCACTCGCACGTGTAACTCTTGCCTTAGTGCTCAGCTCGGCTGGGCATTGGCTCAGTTGTTTCGCTGCTCCCAGCCGTGCAGGTGTTAATCCTTGTTGGAGCAGCCTGCTGAGAGCCAGGTTGCTGATTTCCCTCCACAGCTGCTCTCCTCCTATCTAAGGCTGAGGGGGTGTAGTAGGAGACCGCTAAAGATAGTTTCTACTTGCAGTTACGATATCCTGGTGTCCGTGGTGATTCTCCATTTGGTGACCAGTGATTTGTTGCCTGCATTGTATGATAGCTCCCTGGTGTGACTTTCTCCTTCCCCTTTGATTTATTCCCTCCGGTGTCATTTTGTCACTCCTCTGTGGATATTTGCGGTGTGAGTGAGTTTCAATTTATCCCCTTGTCTTTGTCTTGTGGTTGGTATTATACTTGGTGTCCTGCTCCACCCAGGGTTGGGGGGTGTGGGGATGTTAGGTCAGGGCCCAACAGGAGACAGGGACACGCTGGTGGCTCGACCTTGACTACCTCCAAGTCTATCATCGGGATAAAGGACAGCACAGGGTTCCCAGTCTTAGGGTCAGCACAGGAGCCCCTGTTCCATCTGTATTCCCTGTGACATCCAATTATTTCATCCTTTTTAGATTTTTCCTTTAGCATATATTTTTTTAACCTACCTCAAAGTACACATTTAGCGACGGGAGGAAATCGGGGAAGGTAAAATCTCTTCTACTTGGAATGAGAATATTGCGGCCATCTGACATAAGCTATACGGGAAGAAAGCGCATTAATAAAGTTTAATGCATTGCATGTCATGCGGTAAGGGGGGCTTTGGTAAATAAAGCAGCCTTTCTTCCCTCTGTAGGATTCCTGGAAATAAGTCAGTTTCATCTGTTTGCTACTCTCCAGATTATCTTGGGTTAGAAGAAACTTATAAACATAAATTGTTCTCATGATGGTTCCCCACGGCATAGCCCGTAGTGATTTATAGAATTCGGTATGATGATAGAAAGCGGATGATGCATCTAGTACAAAGCATGTCATACAGAGGTCTATCAGCTTCAAGCACTTAAAATATCAAGGGGTCATCTGTCAGCAAGCAAAGGATGCAAGTTTACCTACGGACTTATACCCCGGGGAGTAGTAAAAAGGCTGCTACCTGCTGAGAAGGCATGATGTTTTATTTAACATCCTATCACGGATATCTTTATTTTTTCGACCAGATTGGATTGCTTTCTATCCTTGCTCCTGAGTGCTCCCCCAGCGAAGATATTCTGTTAACTGCTGCTGAAGTCATCATAATTTAAATTAGATGACAGATATCAAAAGTGCTTTTCGTCCTCTCCACCACTAAGCACTATGCACACATCGCTTTATTACTCATCTGTGCGCCCTTGCAAGACAGTTCAAGGCCCCGCGCTGATTCTAAAAGCGATATTTCTCCCAATTGTCATTCATCACTTTCATTCTCTTTAATGAATCAATTCACGATAATCTGTTTTCACTTCAGTTCTGATAAGCTGTCATATATGTAAATATCAGAGGATGGTATTGCGGGTTTATTTACCATCTGCTATATGTATAAAAGTAGAAAAGCAAGGCACCTGCTTGATTGAGATCTGCAGATAGGTTTCTTTTCACACACGGAAGAGAATAAGTCCCTTATCTAAAGGTAGGGCCAGGCTATGTGATTGGCTGTATGTTGCCAAAAGTCCGACCACCATTATGGTCTATTCCTGAATGATTATGTGTCACAAATTGGCGGTCATTTAATGACCGCATTCAACCTATGTAAATGAGCCTAAAATTAGGGCCAAATGGTGCAGTGGCGGTGTGACCCTATTCTTAGGGCTCATTTATATTTACATGAAGCAAATTAGCGGTCATTTAATGAGACCTAAGAGTAGGGCCAATTGGTGCGGTGTCGATATGGGGGCCACCCTGCCCTCGCGCCTTTGGATCTACACTTAGGACTAATTTACATACACTGCATATGTCCATTAAACGACCGCCAATTTGCTCCATGCAAGCCGATCAGCGGTCATTTAATAGCCTGTTTACACAGGCTGACCCTAATGCGTACATTTTATGTGTATCATTGTTATTGGCAGCATATTTATTATTTACACAGGATTATGTACTGAAAAGAATAATAATTTATAGGCCTTTTTCCTGACTCAGCCTTTCAAAGAGGGCTTCAATCACCTGGCAAATGAGAGAAACGCTTGTTTGTCAGGTGCAATGATTTCTAATGACAATATTTTTATTAATGATTTTTCTGTATGCATAGAATTTGCGTAGACCTATCTAAAGGCCATTATGGGGAATCTATCAGCTAGTGTTTGCTACCTCATCTGAGAGCAGCATGATATAGGAGCAGAGATCCTGAATCTAATGATGTACCACTTAGATTACTGTCTGTAGCAGTTCTGACACAATCAAAGTTTGTAGATTTAACAATGCAGCAGAGCTGAAAAAGCTGCCCCCGCCCACATCTGGCTCTCTATGTACATTGTCTACAGACAGTGAGCTGCTAATCAAAAGAGGGGGTGGAGTCGGATAACAGGAGCCAGGAAGTCACAACAATGATTATGTTGTAATAGTGAAACACTCAGTTTAAATAAAGAACACCACAGTAGGTGGCATATGACACATCATTGAATTCTGTATTTTAACCCCTACCTCATGCTGTCCACAGATTACATAGGAAAAACCTGTTGACAGATTCCCTTTAAGCTATCACCTATCAGCTTGCACAAGTCAATCAGCAGTTGTCTAACAGCCACAGTCAGATCAAGTGAATGGATCCTTAAAAATCACAGCACCCAACGAACAGCTTCTTACTTGTTCAAACTATTGCTGGGCTGTTTAGATAAACCAATATTGGGAATGAGCGCTCCTGCAAACACCCGTCCTCCGGTGATTTTCTTACTGACTTTGCAGCCAACAATGATGACACACTACATTTTTCCATAATAAAGCTATAAAAACTGATCATGCATATTTAATTTTTTTCTATCAATTCTGATCTTTTCGTTACGAAAATGATTTCAATATAAACTTAGTCTAGCGCAGAAAATCTGGTCTAGGTTACCCTGCATACTTAATGGGACTAGTGACTGCAGAGATGTATACAGCTCACTCTGCATGTCAGTCAAGTAGATTGATAGCAATATCAAGGCGCAGGCAAAAAAGCTACGAGACATGGCAATAATTAAAAATATAGATTTTGAATAATAGATACATGTTTTAAAGGTCAGATTCAATTATGTTAACTGCTGAATAAACATAAAATGGCATCGAGTGAGCAAATTTCTGCAGTTCAGTCTGTGCAGTATTTGCATATTGTCTTATATTTATTACAGCTGTAGATCCTCCGAGTGGTAAAATATACAATATGTCCTTGTTGAATAAATGATCACTTATCTTTTATTCACAAAATGACTATGTAAGAGCCTGATATTTCAACAATTGCAACAGTGATCAGACTAAAATAACTTGTAATAATCATTCCTCCAAGGGGTATTCCAGATGACTGAAAAATATGACCACTGGAACCACCATTAATTGCCAAAAAACAGCTAGGATAAGATGGAATGGTGTGGTGGTAGATCATGTGCCAAGCCACACCATATTCATGACACTGACGATACTAGTCAAGTGTTCTGCTAAGTCAATACCAAAACCGGTGTAGGCTGTGATCAGTGATACATTATTACTTCAAAGAATTAAAGAGTTGTGTTATGGTGACAATCCCTGTCAGTATGTCCTATGAGGGCACATAGATGTCAATGAAAGTCATCTTCTCCAGACGGCTTTCTTTCAACTAGACCCAGTGCATCCCCATTTCTTCACGTGGCTTTCCTTAAAACGCATTGAATAAACCACCTTCATCCATATCCAGTGTATTGGTTTTTATTATCTGTTTCCAGAATTGCAGAGAAATCCATGTTAATCTTCTGGTTCCTATGCAGTTTACATATCAAGAGAGTTTACATCGTTATAAGGCTTATATAAAATAAAAGAAACATAAGTTAACAGAGACAGACTGGTACAGAGGGAAAGAGGATCCTGCCTCCATGGTTTTACAATCCACAAGGTATTGTGGATGGAGACAGGAGGTGATGGGGTTGGAACTGTTCAGGTGTTGAGGTGGCAGCAAGGTTACTGCAGACTCTAGGCTTTCACAAAAAGGTGTATTTTCAGGTTGTGTCTGAAGGCTTCATTCATGGATAACAATCGAATGTGCTGAGGTAGTCAGTTCCAGACTATGGAAGAATTTTTGAAGAAGGTCTGAGGAATATACAAGGGCAGATGAAAGAGGGAAGTCTAATGTGGAAGACTGCAGATTAAGTGGGTGAGCAGGTTGGATAGATATGAGGAGACAAATTAGGGACAGCTTTGTAAGGCATTTTTAGGATTCTAAACTGAATATTGTGGGTAATTGGAAGCTAATAGGGTGACTGGCAGAGAGGAGAAATGGAAAAATTGCAAGGAGAGAGGTGGATTAATTGGCAGCAGGGTTAAGAATTTAGGAATAGATTGCAAAGATGCAAAAGGTAGATGAGAAGCCACAGAGGAGGATGTAGCAGTGGTAAAGGCAGCCGGTAATGAGGGTTGAAGGTGGCAGGAGTTGGTAAGAGCTTTGGCTTGGTGATGTGATGTACTGAGCAGATTCAAGGGTTACACCCAGGCATAAGAATTGTGATACATTGGGAAATGTGGAGTCTCTTAATAATTTGATCAATAGATTGGGTAGGGAGTTTGAGTGAGATCGAGGAAACATGAGAAGTTCAGTTTTATCCACATTGCGTTTTAGAAGGCGTGATGAGAAGAAAATGGAACTAACTGATGAACTTTACGGTATTCTGGAAAGCAGAGAGGTGACATATGGGCTAGAGAGGTAGATTTAGGTGGTAATGCAAGCCATGTGACTTTGAATTGTCATAAGTCAATGGTATAGATGGAGAGGAGAAATGATCATAGGACAGAGACTTGAGGGACACCAACAGAGAGAGGGCAGGATGAGGAGGTAGGGTGGGAGTGAAAATGCTAAATATGTGGTTGGTGAGGTATGAGGAGATCCAGAGAATTTGCAGTAGAAGGAAGTGATTGAATGTGTTAAAAAATAGAGGGCAAGTCTAAAAGGAGGAATACACAGTATTTTCTATTGGTTTTAGTAGGTCATTTCTGACTTTGGTTAGCCTAATGAAGGCTGTTGTATTTGAGACCACCCCTTTAACTCCCAAATTGTACAAAATATTAAACAAAGTTACCATTTTATTTAAAGGGAACCTGTCACCAGGATTTGCTCTTATAATCTGCAGCCAGCACCAGTAAGCCCTTATATACAACATTCTAGAATACTGTATATAAGTGCCCAGGCCACTCAGTATAATGTAAAAAATCCCTTTATTATACTCACCTGCTCGGTGGCCGTGTCCCATGGGCGTCACTGCTCTCGATTTGGCACTCCTCTATCCTGTGCAGATGATGTCCTCCTTCCTAGCTCCGTGTGGATGCACACCCTACATAATGCACACAGAGGCCGCCCAGAGGCTACTGAGGGCAGATTACAATATTGTAGGGTGCATGGGTGGTCTTTGAGGTTTCCTCGTGCCTGCGCATGACAGTACTTTGCAGTGTCCTCAGCAGGGCAGATCAAAGTGCTAATGTGCAGGAGCGCAATGATGGTTTCCGTGTGGATGACATAGGATGCATCATGCACACAGTAAGGAGGACAGCGATTGTAGAGGATAGAGGAGATGTCGGATCCTAAACCAGCAACACCCATTCGACCCGACCGCCCCGCAGGTCAGTATAATAAAAGGTGTTTTTTACGTTATACAGAGCGGCCTGGGAACTTATGTTGAGGAGAGCCATTAGATCAAATACTTAATTAACCTCTGTATGCACAGGATTGTGAGAAGTGTTTTCAATGAAATCGATTCTCTATACATAAGCCAGGTTTTCAGATATAACTAAGATGGCCACCGATGACATCACAGACCCTACCATCAGCATGGATCCACCAGATGACGACAGACCCTCCCATCAGCATCACCATAGATCCATCAAATGACGTCATAGACCCGCCTACAATGATGCCCACCAATCAGCTCATGGACTAACACATTGTTCAACCCACTGACCAGTGAACACATCCGGACATGCCCCTTTCCAAGGTTATATCAGGGCATGCTTCAGTTGAAATAAAGCAGAGTCTGAGCCGACTTTTGTCGAGGAAAGATGAATATTCGACTGTGTGGCTGATCTTATTTTTCAAGCATGCACTCGATCCACACCAATTAGACCAGGCAGTAGGCAACTAGTAATCTCTGGTTAAGAGTTGACCCTAACCCTTATATACAGCATTCTGGAATTCTGTATATAAGAGCTTACTAATGGCGGCAGCAGCTTATAAGGGACAAACTTGGTGACAGGTTCCCTTTAAAATGTCTCATCATTTTTATAAATCTTCCTTTTCCTAATACACAAAAGTGTAAAAAATGTGGGCACACGGGCAAGAATTGGTGGTCAAACTGAAATTCTTCAATCCCTGAAAAATTAATTGAAAAGTTGAGTAAATGTAAATATCACTATATATCACATATTTTATTCTAATTTTGAGTCACAGTCTTCATTAATGTTTAGAGCAGCCTCCAAGTATTTACAAGCTTCATCGATTAACACTAGAAGTCCCAGAGAGGGGTCATTTAACATTTCTACCTTTGGAACCCAGAGACGGGTCGAATGACCTGAAGGATTTTAGCTAACATCCTATAATCACCGTCTTTTGTTCTGTAATTAAGGCCATTACTGTCGCACCACAGGAGGTTGTTGTTTTCCATTGAGTTTAGCCATTTAGTTTCTAGTTAGTTCTGTCAGTTTGGACTAAGGGTCATTTGACCCTCTTACGGGACTTCAGGGGGGAGCTCGAAATTTCTGGGACTTCTAGTGTTAAATCCTAAGAAGATGACCACAGATCTTTCTATTGTGATTTTGCATTCTGGAGGAAGAGTGCTCTTTTTCTTTTACACAATAGAACATTTATTAATACGAATGGAAATTGAGGCTTTGTAGATGGCAACCATATACTTGGTTTTTGGCTGAACTATCATTGGTTGCACTTGTTTTGACATGCATGAAGGTATCTTATTTACAGATACCCAATGCTCCAATAATAAATTCTTACTGAGTTAATTACTGCTTGTTTAAAAAAAATTGTATTGCTAATAATTAGCAAAAAAATAAATAGATTCAGGAACACCTTCACAATTGCATTACTACATCAATAATTTGTATTTGTGCCTTGATCCCTCCCGGCAGATCAGCGCTGCCTTCCTGGTGCCATCATTATCTTGAAGCACATGACTTAATAATGATTTCATGTAAGTAACTCATAGACTCCCCAGTGGCAATTCCCAAAAGCTACAAAAAATGGCAATAAAAATAATTGAATATTAATGCCGCATGGAGATTTTACTGCATGTTCTTTGTGGTATTCACTTTGCCTTTCTACATGTGGTGGGTTCACGCTGAGGAACTTTATTGCTAAATAAACATTTCATGTTAAATTGTAACCGTTAACAAATCATGGAGTGAAATTACATCCCATATGCCACAGGACGCTGTATAACAACCTTATAAATATGCCTCATAAATTATTGAAAGCATCTGTATGAAATCAGTTTACCTACTCTTAAAGCACTGTAATAGGCATCTAATAACACAGATTGGATTGCAGTTGTTAGGTAGCCACCAATTTGATTGCTATGGCCGACTCCATTTTTTCCCGCACTAACGGTGCGGCATTGGTGTAACTGTTGGATTTAACAGCCACTGGCATAAGCTTCCCTTTATAATATATATCATAAATAGTACATTGACACACTCCATGGTACATGATTTAGTTTCATAAAAATCGCTAGAACAAATCTTCCCTAGTTATCCGATAATTGACATTAACAAGGCAGCCTTTGGAGATAGTTGGAGGACAAAGACGTACTTGCACTTTGCCAAATCACTGATCCATTAAGTTCATTTCTTCACAGCTTAGAAAGTTCATTGCAAGAAAAAGTGAGATAATGGTTTGAAGATAATCATAAAAGAGGACATTTTACCAAGGAAAATACATTTTAGACTACAGCCTGATGCAGGTGAGGTTTATAGAACTAATGACCAGTGGATAATGCACGTCTTATAATAGAAAAGACATTGGCATAAATAATCTGACCATGGATCAGGTGTCTTGTAGAATTCTCTAACTCTCTTATTTCCGCATTAATTCCATCACTGGGAATACAATGTTCTAGATACCCAGTGATCCCAACAATGAAGGGCTCAATGTCTCTTGTGAGAATAGAGAGCGGGGAATAGAGTGAGCATGTGGGCCCACCACTCATGTAGACCATGAATGGGTGATGCGGTAGAGCAGCAGTCCGACCTGCTTCCTGTTGATCGATTCACATAGATAATTTTGGGATCCCTGTTTTCATGACTTTGTCGCTGCTATTTCCATGAGTGCTGGACACTTTTTGTTCATTTTCAATATATGACCACGTAAACCAATATCTTAATTTCCACTGTAGCTAATGAGCGGCACAATCATATGTTGAAATAATATGTCATTGTTGCAGTGGCTTATCGGGATGGAGGACCAGGCAACTGAAGTATATCTCTTTCATTCTAACCACCCATAGGGGAGCATTTTACATCTATAATTCTAACCACCCATGGGAGTTCAATTTGTATCTTAAATCTCACCACCCATAGGGGTGCATTTGTTATTTATAGTTCTAACCACCCATGGGGGAGGAGCATTTATTATTTATAGTTCTAACCACCCATGGGGGTGCATTTATTATTTATAGTTTTAACCACAAATGGGGCATATTTATTATTTATAATTCTAACCACCCATGGGGGCTCATTTATTATTAATAGTTGTAACCACCCATGGAGATGCATTTATTATTTTGAACTTAGTGATGGGCGGACCCAGACTGTAAAAATCCGATCCATGCGGGTTCAAAAGTACCCGTTCACCCACCATGGGCCCGAGGTCTTAGGGAAATCTGGGTAATGATTCAGAAACTGGAGTAATTAAAAAAAAAAAAAAGAAATCTGGTGCAGACATTTCAACACCAAATTTGCACCTCCTGGCAGAAAACCGCACAGAAATAACGTGAAAACTGTTTTTGTGCATTTTTTGTCCAAGAGATGCAGATATAGTGCTGACATTTTTACACCATATTCCTGCACCCAATCAGCTCCTGGCAAAAAATTGCATCACAATCGCATCAAACTCGCATGGTGTTTTGATGAGTTTGGTGTATAAATTTCAGCACCAAATCTGCATCAATTGGCAAAAAATTGCGGTTTTCTGTCAGGAGATGCATGTCTGTGAACTCAGTGACCTCACTTGAGATGAGGTGACTAAGTTCTCTTAGGTCCGGTTACCTGTGGTCACAGGTGGAGGACTGTGGGAACCTCCAGCTGTGACCACAAATAACCTGAGTGACATCACTGCTCATTGCTTTGGGTCAGTTTCTGCCTGAAGCCCACAGCATGCGGTTATGTGCTGTGCCCATCGCTCTGCCTTCAGTAATGCAGCAAAGCCAAAATCGTCATGGGTCCTCGTCTAGATTACTCCTAATCTGGGTGTTTCGGGGGTTAATAAAAGGGTGAAATAGAGTAGGGGTTTTTGTATTTTATTTCAAATAAAGGGTTTTTGCGGTGTTTGCATTTATTTCTTTTTACTTACAGATAAGTAATGGTGAGATCTCATAGACACCTCCCATTACTAATCTAGGGCTTAGTGGCAGCTATGAGCTGTTATTAATCCACTATTACCCCAACTGCCACCGCACCAGGGCAATTGGGATGAGCTGGGTAATGTTTCGGGGTCCATTAATTGCGACAATCCTGGGTAGCTGCAAGCTGCTATTTTTCAGCTGGGGGCCCAATAAGCATTAGTCTCCCCAGCTTGAGAATACCAACCCCCCACTATCGGCTTTATAATGGCTGAGTATCAAAATTGCGGGGACCACACACCATTTTTTAAAAATTATTTATATAAATAATTTATTTTTAAAAAAGCCGCTTGTGGTCCCTTTTATTTTTATACACAGCCAAGATAAGAGCATGGATCGGGGCTGAAGCTTGTAGACGTATGCTTTATATGTGCTGGGTATCATAATATGGGGGGACCCTATGCCAATTTGTTTTATTTATTTATTTATTTATTTTTAAGAGAATACATTGTACAGCCAATGTATTGAAGTCTTGAATGTATTGTACAATGAATTCTCTTAAAACCCGCATCCGGAAGCATCTTTCTGATGCAAAAAATCTGCCATTGGTGGGAGCTTCTGTGGTCTCATGTTATTTTTTTAAAACGCAGAAACGTGGAAATTTAGCCAGTTTTTCCTTCATGGGAATTGAACATGTCAAAAAACCAATACGAGGAGGAGACTTTCATATAAAAGTATTAGCTAGGGAAAGCAAATGGATCTTTGAAATGGATACTAGAACGCCGTTAGGATTTAATAACTGTATTGATATTATCCTGCAATACTAGAACCCTGCAATACTAAAATCCTGCAACTATTGGAACTTTTTAATGCTGGATCTACAGTATGTATCCATGGCATTTCATAACATCATAAAATCTAAAATTTCATGCAAATATTGCTAGGAAAAACATAAAAAATTAAAAAATCTAATATATAAAGCCCAGTGTATGTATGTGTGTATGTATGTATGTCCGCTAAAGGAATTTGCACCGTCGCATTTACAATCACGAAATTTTGCACAGACGCCTCATGTGACTCAGGGAACGTCATAGGCTATGTTTTGACGGGAAACTTTAACCCCGCGCTTTACATTTACTCTCCAAAATCCTGCCTCCATTAAACTGAATCGAGGTGAGAGCTACAGATAATTAATAGCAACTGTCAGTGGTTGGTATAGGAACAAAATAAACTGTAAGTATAAGAAGCTTGAAGCTTATGTGTGAGGTAATATGATGTCAGTGGGGAGACGGATAAAGAGAGACAGAAAGAGACAGACAGAGACAGACCAGCAAAGAGACAGACCAGGTAAGAGTCAGATGGGGAAAGAGACAGCCCGAGAAAGAGACAGCCCTGGAAAGAGACAGCCGGACAAAGAGACAGCCGGACAAAGAGACAGCCGGGGAAAGAGACAGCCCTGGAAAGAGACAGACGGGCAAAGAGACAGCCGTGCAATGAAATAGACAGACGGGGAAAGAGACAGTCCTGGAAAGAAACAGACGGGGAAAGACACTGCCGGGCAAAGATACTGACGGGCAAAGAGACAGCCCTGGAAAGAGACAGACGGGCAAATAGACAGACGGGCAAAGAGACAGATGGGCAAAGAGACAGACCTGGAAAGAGACAGCCCTGGAAAGAAACAGATGGGCAAAGAGACAGACCTGGAAAGAGACAGACCTGGACAGAGACAGACGGGGAAAAAGACAAACGGGGAAAGAGACAGATGGGGAAAGAGACAGACGGGGAAAGAGACAGACTTGGAAAAAGACAGCCCTGGAAAGAGACAGCCCTGGAAAGAGACAGACCTGGGAAGAGACAGCCCTGGAAAGAGAGAGACGGGCAAAAAGACAGATGGGGAAACAGACAGACGGGGAAACAGACAGACGGGGAAAGAGACAGCCCTGGAAAGAAACAGACGGGGAAAGAGACAGCCCTGGAAAGAAACAGACGGGGAAAGAGACCGCCGGGCAAAGATACTGACGGGCTAAGAGACAGCCCTGGAAAGAGACAGACGGGCAAAGAGACAGATGGGCAAAGAGACAGACCTGGAAAGAGACAGCCCTGGAAAGAGACAGATGGGCAAAGAGACAGACCTGGAAAGAGACAGACCTGGACAGAGACAGACGGGGAAAGAGACAGACGGGGAAAGAGACAAACGGGGAAAGAGACAGACCTGGAAAGAGACAGCCCTGGAAAGAGAAAGCCCTGGAAAGAGACAGCCCTGGCAAGAGACAGACCTGGAAAGAGACAGCCCGGCAAAGAGAAAGACTTGGAAAGAGACAGACCTGGAAAGAGACAGACCTAGAAAGAGACAGACTTGGACAGAGACAGACTGGGAAAGAGACAGACGGCAAAGAGACAGACGGGGAAAGAGACAGACCTGGAAAGAGACAGACCTGGAAAGAGACAGACTTGGACAGAGACAGACTGGGAAAGAGACAGACGGCAAAGAGACAGACGGGGAAAGAGACAAAGACAGATGGGGAAAGAGACAGACGGGGAAAGAGACAGACCTGGAAAGAGACAGCCCTGGAAAGTGACAGCCCTGGAAAGAGACAGCCCTGGCAAGAGACAGACCTGGAAAGAGACAGCCCGGCAAAGAGAAAGACTTGGAAAGAGACAGACCTGGAAAGAGACAGACCTGGAAAGAGACAGACTTGGACAGAGACAGACTGGGAAAGAGACAGACGGCAAAGAGACAGACGGGGAAAGAGACAAAGACAGACGGGGAAAGAGACAGACGGGGAAAGAGACAGACGGGGAAAGAGAGAGACAGACACACATATGGAGACAGACAGAGATAGACAGACACAGAGATGGAGACAGATAGACTGATACAAATACAAACAGAGAGATAGAAACAGACAGACAGAGATACAGACAGACAAGGAAAGAGACAGACAGAGAGAAAGAAGACAGCAACACACAGACAGAGACTGGGAGAGAGACAGAGAGACAGTTACTATCCCGGCGAACGCCCGGGTACTACAGCTAGTAAAAGATAAAAAACAATATAAACACATTATGTATGGCTTTGTCTCAATGCTAATAATAATATTTTGCATGATGTTTATTTACTTGTTCCTTATATGAAATTCCTTTCCTCTGTAAATGTAACTTTTTTATGTTACTGAATGTCCGCATCTCTTGTATATAATATGTTAGGGGTACTTTGCACGTTGCGATATCGTCGGGGTCAAATCGAAAGTGACTCACATCCAGCGCCAGTAACGACGTCGCAACGTGTAAAGCCTAGAAGCACCGATAAACAATCGCAAAAACGTCGAAAATCGGTGATCTGTGTACTGTCGATCATTTCCATATTTTCGCTGCAGCGACAGGTACGATGTTGTTCCTCATTCCTGCGGCAGCACACATCTCTGTGTATGAAGCCGCAGGAGCGAGGAACATCTCCTTACCTGCGTCCCGCCTGCAATGAGGAAGGGAGGAGGTGGGCGGGATGTTTACGTCCCGCTCATCTCCGCCCCTCTGCTTCTATTGGCCGCCTGCAGTGTGATGTCGCTGTGATGCCGCACGACCTGCCCCCTTAGGAAGGAGGTGGGTCGCCGGCCAGAGCGACGTCGCAGGGCAGGTAAGTGCGTGTGAAGCTGCCGTAGCGATAATGTTTGCTACGGCAGCTATCACAAGAGATCGCATCTACGACGGGGGCAGGGACTATCACACTCGGCATCACTACAATCGGCTAGCGATGTCGCAGCGTGCAACGTACCCCTTAGTGTCTCTATTAGGCTAGACTCAGACGAGCGTATGGCACCCGATGCGATAGCATTGGATGCGATATGCTAATGACTCCTGGCTCAGGCTCTTCTGCGAGCATAATCCAAGTGTCATGCGACTGTGACCCGATCCTGCGATCAGGTCACAGCTGTGAAGCTGAGGGCAGGCACTGCGGAGGAGAGGGAGGGGTTAATCCCCCCATCTCCTCCATTGTCAGCCTGTGCGTATATCGCACTGCACTGGGATAACATCCGAGTGCAGTCTGATGTATCTCTCGCACCCATTCACTTGAATGGGTGCGGGTGATACGGCTCTAGCAGAAAATTGCAGCATGCTGCCGCTTTTCTCGCATTCAGAATCTGGATACGAGAAAAGCTGACTAACTGCTCTCCCTCATTGACTAACATAGGTCCAAGTGCAATGCGAGATTTTCTCGCATTGCACTCGTCCGATTTTCACGCTCGTGTGAGTACACATGAATTTCACGTTGGCAGGTGGATTTACCCTTTCATCAGCTTTTTTGTTTTTAATTGCACACAACTGTTTGTAATCACATGCACTGTTTTCAGTGGAGACTGCCATTTCTATGGCTCCATTCACAAGTAGCAGACTAGGTTAGGACCGTGAGGAAGGCTGTTCCTGAGCCTTGTGTGTTGTGTTTACTTCTTACGGATATTACAAATAAAGAAGACGTTTTACTACAGAATCAGTGTTTCCAAGTCTTTTTTTCTTTATAGCCATTTCCATTGCTGGATGCACTCCTGTTCATGTCCGTGCAAGGCTTTGTTTACTGGGTGAGTCTGAACTCAGGTGGCTTGTAGGCTGGAGTTGGACTTTCACTTACTTGTATGAATATGTATATATACAGTACAGACCAAAAGTGTGGACACACCTTCTCATCTCTAGAACAACTGTTAAGAGGAGACTTTGTGCAGCAGGCCTTCATAGTAAAGTAGCTGCTAGGAAACCCCTGCTAAGGACAGGCAACAAGCAGAAGAGACTTGTTTGGACTAAAAACCACAAGGAATGGACATTAGACCAGTGGAAATCTGTGCTTAGGTCTGATGAGTCCAAATTTGAGATCTTTGGATCCAACCATTGTGTCTTTGTAGAAAAGGTGAACTAATGGACTCTACATGGCTGGTTCTCACCGTGAAGCATGGAGGAGGAGGTGTGATGGTGTGGGGGTGCTTTGCTGGTGATACTGTTGGGGATTTATTCAAAATTGAAGGCATACAGAACCAGTATGCCTACCACAGCATCTTGCAGCGGCGTGCTATTCCATCCGGTTTGCGTTTAGTTGGACCATCATTTATTTTTCAACAGGACAATGACCCCAAACACACCTCCAGGCTGTGTAAGGGTAATTTAACCAAGAAGGAAAGGAGAGTGATGGGGTGCTACGCCAGATGACCTGGTCTCCACAGTCACCAGACCTGAACCCAATGGTTTGGGGTGAGCTGGACCGCAGAGTGAAGGCAAAAGGGCCAACAAGTGCTAAACATCTCTGGGAACTCCTTCAAGACTGATGGAAAACCATTTCCAGTGACTACCTCTTGAAGTTCATCAAGAGAATGCCAAGAGTGTGGAAAGTAGCAATGAAAGTAAAAGGTGGCTACTTTGAAGAACCTAGAATATAAGACATATTTTCAGATATATATACCTCTTCCTACCAGATATATATGCCTCTTCTCCCTCCTGCAGTCTGTCACCATGTGCTCTCTCTTCTTCCCTTAGCGTTCTCCCACCCCATGCTCTCTTTTCTCCCCCATGTGTGCTGTGTGATACGCGCAGCATCCCAGCGATGCAGAGATCAGGGCTAACCACAGGTGTCAGGTGATGTCCCTGGTCTCTGTTCCTGGCAGTATTCAAAAGCCATGAGCTCAGGATGCTGCGCTCATCTTATAGTGCAGAGACAGTGCACATCAGGATAGAGCACACGGGGGAGAGGGAAGACAGTTACTTGGGCCCCATACATCATAAAGGGCTGGGTACATCGTCGGGCAAACAGCGCTGACCATGTCCCAGATAGCGAGTGGGCCTCCGTTTGTCCATGACCCCTGCACATATAGTGCAGGGGAGAAGACAGTGCATAGGTAGCAGTGTACAGGGGGTGGGGGAGAGTTCAAAATATGGGGAGGGGGCAGGGGAGGATGATAGGGGGTGGGGACTGCATTGCACTGTACGTGGTCGACAGCAAGGAGCCAAACTGACGTCGGCTGTGATTCCCATCAACAAGCTCCTGTCCCTATAGAGGTGACATCACGGAAAGTAGCAAAATCCCAGCAGGAGTGGTCACATGAGGAGAGGCGCTGACAGCAGGGCAGGTAGGTAGTTGGTATCTACTTACATGCCCCTATGTAGCCCAAAAGTAAAATAAAAAAAAAAAGCAAAATAAGCCGGATAACCCCTTTAAACTAATGGCATTTTGACCATGTGATTATTAATACAGGGCTAGAAACTCACATGAGCAGCAGGCTGACACGCCCCCTGCTGTGATTGACAGCCTGGTGTGGCTGAGACAGCTCCCTGGGCTCAGCTACATGCTTAAAACTGAATTATTTGATAATGTGAGAATGGCTGCATCCAGTTATCTAAGTGATACACTGTTGGATTCAGAATTTCCTTACCTAAATTATGTTGCTGTCAGATGAAGTAGCAAAAACCTGGTGACAGATTCTCTTTAAACATAAAGGAACAGATTTATGCAGCTTAACAACTTCTGATCATGACTAGAAATCCTTAAGTAGGTATAAATGTGTTTAGTACATGGTAATATATTCCTAATAATGTTATAGAATGATTTTTTTTATGACACTTTTCCTAAATGTGTCCTAATCTTTAATTATCTTGTGAGCCATATGTAGCTATATCAATGTGGTTATTTGGATGTTGGCATCTACGAAAAAACAGCATGGCAGACAACAGATAGTCAAGTATTGGAGTGCCCTACTGTGAGAAAGTGACTTGAGGGCTTTTTCCATGAGATTAAGGAGCATAGCATTGGCATGTGGTTCCTGGGAACCTGGCAAAATGGTCAGCTTATGTAGGAATTGCTTTTCAAACTGTCGCCTGATTTTACATTACAATTTACATCAAACTATGATGACACCCTGAAACACTGATGAAATGTATTCCTTCTTTCTCGTATATAAAATAAAGACGTCTGAATGAGTCACTGAGTGCATCTACGTAGTGGGATTAGTTGGTCAGTACATGTACATGGCTTTGTACTTCTTGTATTATAAAGTCATCCTTAGACCTCATCTCCTTGTACTTAAAACACGTTCTGGTTTTTATCAATATTTTTCATCTGATTTTCATCTAGGTTTTTGTTTTTACCAAAAGTTTCATCAGAGACTCTCTAGTCTGGAAAAATAAATAAATACATTTCAAAGATTCTCCAATCCATTGCTTATGTTAAAAACAGATAACAGACATAACTTTTCACAGATCCATAGACTTGTATGGGTATTTTTGCTTTCAGATACAGTTCAAAAACTGATGTTTCCGTGATTTTTTTTACAGACGCATGGTCCCTAGAAAACACAGGTATGTGCATAGCATCATAGACTTTAATGGATAACTGTTCTTTCTTTGAAAAACATCAATAAAAAATGTGTGAAGTGCAATAGGGTCTTATCAGGGTAGCATAGTAGGAAAGTGTCAGGGATGTGCTCATCTAGTGAGGCTGCGTGAGACTCCACCACTGAAGCGCATGACAGTCAGGCCGCTGCAATATCCACAGATAAAACATGAAGCATTTCTATGGGATGGATAAACTCTGCACTGCCCAATTGAAGACAAATCCAAAGATAGATGAATGAAAAGTCGTTTTTTTGTCGATGCGTTTCTAAGTCATCCAGACTCATCTTTCATCAGGACAATGCTTTATGTGGTTGTCCTGATGTAAAAGTCTGGATGACTCAGAAACGCATTGAAAAATAAACCAATTTTCATTCTTCTACCTTTTGGATTTCTCTTCAGTTGGGCAGTGCAGATTTTATCCATCCCATGGAAATGCTTCAAATGCCAATAAAACACATACTTCATTCATGGACGTCTGAATGAGGCCTTGGTGTTTTAGCGCCTTGTGAATTTTAGGCCCTTGACCTCTAGTAGGTAGGAATATCTAGCTACAGATATAGGAAATGTCACAGTAATCTCCAGTTGCTACCTTTAGGTACGGCTCACCATTAGAAGTAGTGAGATTGATCCATAACCAGGAACAGGGTGCACAATAGTGTTAAGTTATGGAGGGAGAGTGGGTAAGTGTTTGGTTAAAGTGCACCAATCACCAAGATTTTCCTATATAACCTAAAGCCAGTGCTATACTGATGCTATCACGATGATTCTAGGTGTCAGCTATGATGTATAGGCTTTGAAACACAAGCAAGTAAAGTTTGTAAAATCAGCATCTTGTTGAGTGAGAGCAGCAGCTGATAGCTAGGGTAGGTGTTCATAGTTATCCCTCTCCCTGTTATTTATGCTATTTCTATTATAGAATCGATTTTCTGTGACTAAAAGGACCTGTGTTGATGTCACACCCATGTGACGAGAAGGGGCAAGGCCTCAGCCAACAGAAAATGTTGCTTTCTGGTATCAGCTATGTTGGCTGAGGCCCTGCCCCTTCTGATCAAATGGATATGACATTAGCACAGGTACTTTTATTCACAAAGTAAATAGATTTTATAATAGAATTAGCATAAATAATAGGGGGAGAGGATAACTATGAATACCCACCCACCCCAGCTATCAGCTGATTGGCAGCTGCTGTCACTCAACAAGCTGATGATTTTACAAACTTTACTTGCTTGTATTTCAAAACCTATACATCCTAACTGACCCCTAAAGGTATGTAGAGAATCAGTCTGATAGTGCCAGTATAGCACTAGCTTCAGGTTATATAGGAAAATCCTGCTGATTGGTGCACTTTAATGCTCACCAGGCACAACTCCTTTGTAGGCATGAAGAAAAACAGTTCCTGCTTCCCCGTGGCTGATAGATGAATCCTCCAGGAAATAATGGACCCAGTTGAATAAAACACATTACATGGGCTGCGCTACTTTAATAAATCGATTAATAGACAACGATGATAATAAGTTTTTTCTTCAGAATGCATTTCAATGCAGTATCCGCGTATTATCAAGTGAAAACAAAAACAAAATCCTTAATCCATAACCACAAAGTGATGGGATTTTGCAATGCAATTTTTGGTCAAGGGATCTTTCCACATGAAATGCATTTGTTGAATATGTTCCTCCCGTGATATCTTTGCTTCCAGTCTCCACATTGTAAATCCCAATTTATGGAGTATGTGCGCGGTTTTGCCACCCAGTAATTGGCACACTACCACTACGTGTAATCCCTACCCTCCACACTCTCCAGTCTCTTAAATATATTCTCCCTTTGAGGTAGTGAAGAAGATGAGAAAAGTGCTGAAACCTACCTTCACATATATGAGAGAGGAGGAGAAAATGTACAGGAGCAAGAGGGGTTGTGTGTTATGTCCTGTCTGTACGGAGGAGAGAAATGTAAGTGAGCCATTGTGCAGCAAATGGAGATAGACATTATTGATCAGTCCATACAAGAGGCTGCGGGATGAGTGATTTATGTGGAGCTGGATTTTTTCTCTTTGCTAGCATAAATCAATTGTAAATAACAGTAAAATATATTATTGTTGTAAGTATAGTATAGTGACTCCAGCTTTACAAAGCGCAAATAATGATTAAATTATATGTGTGCGAAAAGGAAGCTCTGAAATTGTGAGAAATATCTTCTCAGTGCAGATGTTATTTGCAAGCAGGAACAAACTCCTTGGAAAATCTTGTATGCTGATTTAATTCCTGATCGTACTTGTAATGAAATGTCTCAGTTCTTTATAATATCACCCAAACAATATAATCATATGCAACAGATGTAGGCCTAAAGCGATGCACACAAGCCCCGCAAACTCCCCCTCAATCTTCTATTAGTCACAGCAGTCTCTCTCCCCAACGTCCACTCCTGATATCAGCAGGGCTACATTGCCCCTTATTTACCCTGGTGTCATAGCAGGACTTCTTTTTCTGCCTCCCTCTTAGTAATCATAGTAAGATCTCCTTTTACCTGATGTACTTCCCCATGGTGTGTACCTCCTATCTGTCCTCTACTGACTGGACGCTGGTCTACCCTTACCAGCTGTATAGAGCTTTCCACATCAAGGACCTCAAGGAAAAAGGGGCACTCAAACACTGCTACTCTATGACAGCCCTTATATAAAACTCTGCTCTACAACAGTGGTTGGACATCACTTCTGCAGAGAAGGATGCAGTTTTACTGAATCTGTGAAAGGAAGGAGGACAGAAGGAGATGATTTTCTTGCCGATGATAGATACATAGATTGATGGATAGATAGATTGATGAATGGATGTGTGTCGCCCACCTGCAGCGATCGCGACGCCACAGGGTCTCCACTCGTTGGTATCTCTGGCCACAGGTATGTCAGGTTTATTTACATGGGAGTCGTGACGCCACTCACGGTTTGCGGTCAGGGTTATGGGTGACCGCCACTGCAGGTTTAACGAGCGTCTGGGGCTGATGGGATCTGCAGTCGGATGGTATGGCCTCCCGTGAGTGAGGCTGGTCCCAGGGGCTCGGGTGCGTGGAACAACAGGTCCCAAAATAACTCAATCTCAGTCCAAGATGTCTTTCAACTGTGCTTTACTCACTGTCAGATGTTCTGTGAGGAATCCGGGCGATGCTGAGATTAACCAGGAGGAACCAGGTATTCTTTAGGCCGGTCTAAGGGTAACCATTAACTCGCCTTCCTAGCACTTCTTGTTTCGGATAATCCCTGACTTGAAGTACCATGGGATTCATCCAGGGAAGTCGCTACTGCCTTTTTTCCCCTTTTTGGACCGTTTGCCATCAGCGTGGACCAAGGAAGATGGCTCCTTGCTCGATCTTCCTTATGGGCCCCCTCGTTGCTACTGAGGCTCGGACTCTAGTTGGTTGGTGTGGGACTTGTGGTTCTCCTCACCAGCAGGTTTAGCAGATCATTAAATGGACGTCTACTCTAGGGACCTGTTCCCCGTGCGTGCCTAGTCAACAGGAGTCTCCGTACTCGACCAGCTGAC
This sequence comes from Anomaloglossus baeobatrachus, assembly GCF_048569485.1. Lineage (NCBI taxonomy): Eukaryota > Metazoa > Chordata > Amphibia > Anura > Aromobatidae > Anomaloglossus > Anomaloglossus baeobatrachus. Next base: position 266,266,445 of record NC_134358.1, on the reverse strand, counting down.
TTCCTCAGCGTCTTTCTGACCGACTTGCTGGTAACCGTTCTCCCCCGCTAACAGCTACTACACGTGCAGGGTCTGACTAGCGCGTCATCGAGCGTTTCTCCTCCAGCAACACTCTTTTTGCGCCTACTGCTACCAGACTGACTAACTTTTACTTTCCTTACAGCCGCTGCCACCTTAGCTTACAGCCCCTCCCCTACACCCCTAGCTGAGATGTGGAGGAACGCCCCCTCTTGGGTCTGCCCAAGGGTCCCCTCTAAGGTGTGGGAGACCTGGTTGCTGTGTCTGCGCGTACACACCCTATTCCGGCCTTTGGAATTACCTGAAAGCACTGTCCCAGCATGGGTGCAGTACTCAGTGGTGATAGATGATAGATAGAGCAGTTTTCAAAGTGTGTAATTCTTTTAAAGAGGACCTGTCAGGAGGATTTTGGCTTTTTAAAGGGAACCAACCACCAGTATTTTACCATATAAAGTAAAGGCAGTGCCACACTGGCGCTAGCATGGTGGTTAAAATCATACCTTCACTTTTCAGATTGGATCTTTGATTACAGAAAAAACATTCATAAAGGTCCAGAAATTAGTGCATTCCTTGACTGATGTGTTGGTTGAGTCCTCTGTGTAAATTCCTCCTCTGGCATCCTCCTGGCTTGCCCCTTTTCTTTATTTACATTTTGCCCTGCGCTGCCATGATGTCTCTATATAAAATGGCGACGGAGTCAGCGCATGCATGTACCGCCATATATTGAAGACACTGTGGAGAAGACTATGAGCGGCATCTGTACATGTGCAGATGAAATAGAATAAATTTGCACAAGCGCCAATGTTGCTCATAGTGTTCTCCACAGTGTCTTCAATATATGGCGGTATGTGCATGCGCACCATTTTAATGAAGGCATCATTACTGTAGCAACAGCAGAAATGGCTGTGCAGTGCGAAATTAAAACAAAGAAAAGGGGAAAGCCAGGAGGATGCCGGAGGAGGAATTTACACAGAGGACCCCGACCCTCATGTCAATCAAGGAATGCGCCAATTTCTGGACCTTTATGAACATTTTTTTTCTGCAATGAAAGATCTAATCTGAAAAATGAAGGTATGATTTTCATAAACATGTTAGTGTCAGTGTGGCACTGCAGGCACTTTATATGGTAAAATCCTGGTGGTTGGTTCCCTGTAAAGTCATTTTGAGGCTTTTTAAAATTAGATCTTGTTTGAAAAAACTCCATTTTGTCATTCTACAATCATCTATGGAAGTTTTTTTACTAAGAAGGCACAAGTGCAGCAGGGCTGGACGTTGCACTTGGTCTTCTCCTGCAAGCCTGAGTATCATCTGCACCTTCGTCTGCCTCCTGTCTGTGACTCACAGGTCCCGGCCAAAATCTCAGACAGGCATTTTCAGTGCCAGGGGTTGGGCATACACAGTATCTTCCAAATGACATAATTGAGCCAAGAAACGTATCTGCACTTGCGTCACTCCCAGCAATAACAGCGCCTGTAAGATTATAAGTTTCAAACCATGTCTATAGTTAAATGGACCCTGTCAGGTGCAATATGCACCCAGATCCACAAACAGCTCTGGGTGTATATTGCTGTTCCCTGCCTAACCGTCCCTCTATACACTAGCATAGAAAAAGGGATCTTTAGAAAAAGTATTTCTAATTGATCTTTTACCATGTGCTAATGAACGAGGGCACTAGTCCGAGGGCGTTATATCTGCCGACTTGTCTGCCCTCTTAGCATGTTAGCACGCCTATATGGCGTACTAACATGCTGTTCAATTCCACGTCACCAGCGGTGCCGTGCGTACCTCCTGTTTCCTATGACTGCGCTTCTGAATGTTGGGCTCTTCCCGTCATGTGCAGTATGAAGGCGGGTGTAAGCGTCCCAGCTTCAGAGAGGTCTACTGCGCATGACTGGAAGTGCCCGGCATTCAGAAGATCAGTCAAATGAACACAGGCACGCGCGGCACCGCTGGTGATGCTGCATTGAATAGCATGTTAGTACACCCCTGTGGGCGTGCTAACATGCTAAGAGGGCAGACTAGTCGGGGGATATAACACCCTTGTGACTAGTCCCAGGCCTCATTAGCATGAGATGAAAGATCTTTGGAAATACTTTTTCTAAAGATCTCTTTAAGTGTACTACTAGACACAGGGACAGTTAGGCAGGGATTAGCAATATGCACCCAGAACGGCTCGTGGTTCTGGTGCATATTGTACCTGACAGGTTCCCTTTAAGGGACCAAAATCCTGCTGACAGCTCCTCTTTAACTTTTTGCAAAATGTTGCTTTTCATTAGGATTCTTTCTCACGCTCTACCATTTATTTGTCAGGTAATAACCTGAGTGCTTCTGGGTTGCCTCAACGACCTTAATTTTTAAGGTTCCGTCTGAAAAATGATCTTGAGTAATGTTGAAAGTTATAAAGCTAATAATCAAGTATAATTGATACCCATGACCTTCTCTAGTATCTGGTAGCATTTTCACATTAGTCAACAGTTGTCACCTAAGATATTGATGATTTGTGGCTAAAGAACGTGGGTGGCTTTTTGCATAATTACATGGGGGTGTGTTGGCAAAGGCTAATACATACCAACTAGCTTGTCATTTATTTGCACACGTATGCCGCAGATTTATAGAAGTGAAACATTTACGGTTTTCTCATTATTTGCAATATTAAAATATAGGATACAAAGAAATTCCATGCTGAAACGACAGACAAGATGAAAAGACAGGGTGCTGTTCATGTACTAGAGCAGGAATTTGCTCCTAAAAGCAGAGCAAACTGTGCTGTGATCTAGCAAGATGTTTCGCTACTAAATGCACAGTGAGTCACCCTGTACTGCGACTATTCAGCAGCAGGAGTCAGATGATAATACAGTGACGCCTTCCTACACATCAATAAGGAAAATTACATACACAGCACTGTACAAAAGTTTTAGGCAGGTGTGGAAAAAAATGCTGCAAAGTAAGAATGCTTTAAAACATAGAAGCATTAAGGGTATGTTCACATGTAGCGTTTTTTTGCAATCAATTAACAAAATGCAAAGTGAATGAAAAAAAGAGAAATCTAAACCAAATCAGTGTGACCACTAGTGATCGAATACTAACTATTGAAGATTTCCAAGAAAAATGACCAGGTTCCCCATTAACTTGGATTAGGTTCGTTATTCGTGACAAATACCAGAATAGTACTTTGGGATTCGTTACCAATAATTCTGAACTCAATTAGTGGTATTTGCTCATCACTAGTGACTACCCAATGCCTTTAAAATAGCATCAATTTTTCTAGGTACTCTTACATACAATTTGTTAGGGGATGTAATAGAGAGGTTGGTCCAAACTCTTGGAGAACCAACCACAAATTTCCTGTGTATCTATGGTAGGTTTGGGAAAATCCTTCTGTCCTCCATATAATTCTACATAAACACAGTGATCTTGAGATCAGGGCTTTTTAGGAGCAATATCATCACTTCCAGGACTCCATATTCTTCCTTATACTGAAGATAGTTCTTAAAGGGAATTTGTCAGTATGATCCACCCTACTAAGCCATCTATATGGGCATGTAGGTAATGATACCTTAATACTTGTGATCTGATGTCTCATTCCAGACAAATCTGGATTTTCTTATATGCAAATGAGTTGTTATGATCTATGGGCCAGACACTGATCTCTGAGAATTTGCCTTCAGAGCTTCTATTTAATAAGTGGAGGTGTTACCAGTGTGAAACATGTAACTAACACAGAACAGTAGAACTGAGCTTTGTTTTCTTATAAACACATTTGCTGCAGCTCTCACAGCTCTCCTGTATTGCAACAATATTACAACCCTGGCTGCCTGTGAGAGGGAGGATGTAGCCAAGAGGAACCTGCATATGTGCTAGTTCACACACAGCTCTGTAGTAAGGGCAGGAGAGCAAGTGGCCATTACACTGGTAGCTCCCAATTTCATTTTAAAAAAGCTGGAGGCAAATTCTCATGTAGATCAGTGTCCAGCCCATAGATCTGAAGAGCTCATTTACATATCATAAAAACGTTGATTATCTCTGAAATTAGACATTGGCTCTCAGATACCAAGGTATCATAGTGTTCAACTTTCTTTGGTCTGCATGACCATATAGGCAATTTAGGAGGTGTTGATCCTACTGACAGATTCCCTTTAATGACATTGGCTGCATATTTCAGGTCTTTGCACTGATGGAAAATAAATGTTGGTTCATCAAGACACCTCCCTGTTGGTAGTGCATGAGGATAAGTATCTGCCTTTATTTCCCAGCATTAAGAACCTTGTTAACCTTGACCAAATCTTTAGTTCAATTTTCTGAAATTTTCTGAAATTTTCCCCAAACTTGCAAGGAACCTCCACCACATGCTTCATTGTTGTCTGCACATATTTATTATTGTACTGCTCTCCACCTCTTTGGTGAACAAAGCATATTTAAAATTTTGACTCCTGTTCAGGGCAGTTGCTGCCATTTTTCTGCACTCAGTCCCTATGTTTTCGTGCATTGTGAAGTTGCTTAACCTTATTTCCATGTCAAATGTATGGCTTCTTGGAGTCAATTCTTCTATGAAGACAATTAATAGCCAGATTTCACCAAACAGTAGATGGCTATAGCTGGATCCCACTGGTTTCTGCCAATTTAGAGTTGATGGCATTGCTAGCCATTTTCTGGTTTCTAAGGAGAGTTTGTTGTTTTCTTAATCTGCTGCACTAAATTTCTTTAGCTGTCAACTGCGTCTGTGCTCTTCACTGTTGCCCTTTTCTTGCTTTTTCTTCAAAAGAGCTTGAACAGCATATACAGTCTGCTTTGAAATCTTTGGCTGGGAGAGACCTTGCTGATGCAGTAGAACCGCCTTGTGTCTTGTCGCCGTGCTCAGCATTGCCATGGTGTATGTGACCTGTGGCATAAAACTGTCTTCCTCACCTTTACAGAATTTGGCTCTTCCTCACCTAGTAAGCCTCTTATTAAGGTGACATGCAGACATTGAGCAGTTGGTGAGTTTTGTAAGCCAAAACCAGGAGTGGGTAAATACAGAAGTGGTGCCCATGTTTCTATTATACTTTTCCTCTGATTGCTCCACTCTTGGTTTTTCCTTGCAAATATGGAGGTAAGAAACTGACCAATACTGAACATGGCCACGTGGCCTTAAACTGATCATTCTCTTTCAGTTATTGGCTATGTTTTAACCTACATTTGTTTAATATAATTGGTTACTCATACAGCTTACACACCATCTTACCAAATACCTGAGTTTGTGTCAAGTGTACCTAGAGAATTCATGGTGTTTGAAGAAAAAAGGCGATCACACCACATATTAATTTAACTTAGATTTTTCTTTATTCACTTTCTATTTTGTTAATTGATAAAAAATAAAGTAATAACACTAATATTTTTTTTAAAAAAAACACTTTGCTTCCTTTTTTCCATACCTGCATAAAACGTTTGCCCAGTACTGTAAATATATGAAGTGAATATTCATGCATAATATGTAAGACCATATTCTGTCTGACAAGTATGTTGTACATTCCCCACAAATTCTTTATTAGTACCCTGATAGAATAAATGCTGAAAGAGGAAGTTCTTAACCCCTTCACGACTTTGGACGTGCTGGTACATCCTAGGTCAACTCTCTGCCTTTGATGCGGGCTTGTAACGCCTGCCTGGATCCACAGACTCAGATGGGCTGTAATGGGGAGGCTAGAGGGAAGCCACTCACCAAGCAGGACCCCCAGAACCCTGAAACCCTTTAACCCCTATACAGGGATTTGGAATTACACAGGGCCCTGGTGATCACTACCTTTGGAAGGCTGCAGTCCGATGAGAGTAGTAGTCAGGCAGGGTCAAACCAGGAAATGCGGAACAGGGACAGAATCGGCAAGCAATGACGTAGTCAGCAAACGTAGCAGAAGTCAAATCCAGATCGGGCAGCGAGGTACAAAAACAGTAGGCAGGAGGGTAGTCAGAAAACACGCAGAAGTCAGCACACAGGAATAACCAAACAGAATAGGACGTAACAGGAGCCAGGAAAATCAGAACTATCTCTGGCAGTGATCATGTGACAGGAGGGGGAATAAGAAGAGTGTGGTGTCTTCCCATTGGCTGTAGCTGAACGCTGGCAACTTCAGCTGGAAGACACATGCCACCCACAGTCAGCCAGCGGTACTGCAGATCCCAAGATAACCCAGCCCAGTGGATGATCGGAGCCTGCACCCACCGGTGCCGCTGGCATCGACTCCTCTCCCATCACCAGCACCATCCACGGCAGGAACACGGCGTCGCCTGGCGATCGGAGCAGAAGTCGCTGGAGATGACTCCGGCGGGGACGTAACAGAGCTCGTATGCCAAGCCCGCATCTTTCCCTGCACATTTCTGATCTGCTCAGCCAACATGAGCCACTAACAGCGCTCGGGAGGGTCTGAGTTCCCCCCACACTGTCAATCTCTGACAGCAGGATTTAACACACTCGGTGGGGAGCGTGTCATTCCCCGCTCCCATCGTGGCTCCTGTGACGCACCGATGGGTTGTAATGACAGCCTGAGGTCAGCTCATGACCCCTGTGTCTGCCGTGAGGAACTTCCTGTGATCGCTGGCTGCTAGCCGGTATTCATAGGAGATGATGATTTCTGCTGTACAGAGCAGTGCTGATGATCGGATGTCCAATCTATCAAAATATAAAATAAATGAATCCAATTGGTAAAAGGCGTACCAATAAAAAATTAAAAACTCCACAATTATGTTTTATTGTCCGCCACAACATTGCAATAAAATATAAGAGGTGATCAAAACATTATATCTACGAAAAATGGTATCAGTAAAAATGTTAGCTCAGGGCGCAAAAAGTAATCCAGCACTGAGGCCCAGATCTCAAAAAATAAAAATGTTACGTTTGTCAGAAAATGGTGCCAAAAGGAAATCTTTTATCTTTTCAAATTTCTGACATTTTTTTCACCATTAAAATAAAAAAAAAATACATGTTTGCTATCTACGTACTCGTAATGACCTGTAAAATCATAATGCCAGGTCAGTTTTACTATGTAGTCAACATTTTAAATAAAAAGCAAACAAACAAAAAAAACTGTAAAATTGTGCTATTTTTGCAATTTTGTTGCACTTTTTTTTCCTGTTTATCAGTAGACTATATGGTAAAATCAATGATGTTATTTGAAGGTGTGACTCCCTGGACTAGCCAGGTAGTCACATACATAACAACATACACCCTAGACAGTTACAACAGTCAGACAAAAACCCTTGTTGCCTCCCTCCAGGGCCTGATGTCCACACCAGGTGGGGAGGAGCCAGGCGGGTGGCCCCACACACCGAGGAGTTCACAGGCCTGGAGGCAGGAAAAGAAGACAGATCAGTTTTGGAGGTGAAAGTGAGAGGAGTAAAACGTCTGCATGTGCCTAGGTAGGAGCCCAGGCACTGACAGCAAGGTTGGCAGACGGTGGTGGCCGTCTGCTCTGCAGGAGTTGGTGGAACTCTGCAGAGCCATAAGGACCGGGGTTGGGCGGTGGCCCACCGGTACCGAACCAGGGAGCGGAGTGAAGCTAAGCACACAGGCAGGGCCATCGGACCCCGACCAGGCTTGGAGCCGCCTACAATAGTCAAATCCGAGTGTGACAGGAACCCCAGGGGTTTCCCAACAACCAAGATCCGACAGAAGGCAACAGTCCACACCGTGAGGATATACAGCCACCGCTATAGGCTAGAGATCCAAGGGCCAGCGCCTGCGGGTAAAACAGGCTCCTACGGCACCTATACGCCGGGGATCAGACTACCGGTGGGCAACCACAGGTGCAGCGAAAGACAGCCACCATCAGCCGTCCGGGGAGAGCATAACAATACTGCAGCCGGCTGCGGGACCCGTCCATCCGGCCGTTTTGGTTTACCAGAGACTCTGTCGTTGATTTTCTGAGTGAGTACACCAGTGCCGTCCGGCACCGCGCCACGCTGTCCCTGCAACCCTGCACCCCGGCCATCCAGCCTCCCCGTTACACCACCGGGCCCCGGGATCACCAACCCCCTACCCACGGAGGGGACAACATCCTAGCTGCTCCCTACCATCTCTCCCGGGATCCCCGTCACCAGCAGCGGTGGTGCCATCATCACCACGTCCCGTGGGTAGCGTCACGAACTCTCTCCCCAAACAAACCATCCCTTTTTACTCACGGGTGAGGAGCGCTGCTCAAGTCCCCGGGTCCGTCCCACCGCTCGAGCCACCGAGCAGCAGCACCAGAAGCCCCGGACCCGAGCGTGGTGAGCGCGTCCCCTCCGCCCGCGACAAAAGTACAACTCATCCCATAAAAAATATGCCCCAATACAGTTATATTGACGGTAAAATAAAAAAGTGTTGACTTTTGCAAGAAAGGGAGGAAAGCCGAAAGCTTGAAATGGAAATTGCAAGGTGGTGAAGAAGTTAAACTGGGTTATCCTAACTAGATAACCTATGACCATATGCCCTATAGGAGGCCCAGCTCTGGTGGACTTGGCTAAACCATCCATGGCATTGTTATCAGGCCAGTTGTAATGTGTGGTCCCAGTGTAGTACATTTTATTTTCTGCTAGTATCAGTTGGTCTACAAATATTTTTGCATCTCTACGCTCAGTGACTTTTGAGGTTTATTAATCTGATAACACAATTATTTAGTATCAGCCAATGTGAGGGTTTGTTTGCAGCCACCATCAGTTTCCCATGTCCTGTTGGTTCATTCTTAGTAATGGCAGTACGAGCTCAATTCATGAAGCCGTTCTGTTAGCTGAAGATATAAGCCATATCCACTGCTATCAGGGTGTGTACAAGTCTACCAACATAATATTATTGCTCCATTGTAGATAAATTGACCGATGAAAGAACTTTGTCAGTATTTTTTTTTAATATCTAATGTTTTCTGTCTAAACCTTCGATGGACATCTATGTGCTTACATGGTTAAAGGGAATCTGTCACCATTTTTATGTTTCCCTATCTAAGGACAGCATCAAGAAGTGACAGATGCTCATTTCAGATATTTGTATAATATTTGCAAATATGCTGCAGTTTTGTTAAACTCTTCGTTTAATTACTGCAGTGCTCTGAGTCTGGAGTCTAATGTATTGATAAGAAGCATGCTCCCGCTGCCTACCTGCTGCCTACCAGACGGCTGGCAATCATCAGTGGGAGGGAACCCATATTCATAATGTCATTGGATTCCTGCTTAGCAGTGCTGCATCCTCCTGACATGCAGCCTTTTAGACCCTGACCACTGGTTGTGAATGCAATCCAATCGGCATTGCGGGTGCACAGAGAGGCTGTCATATGCTGCTGATGCCCTAACCATGCAAATGCCATAATTATATTAGTGTGAAAAAGTGTTTGCCCCTTCCTGATTTTTTATTCTTTTGCATGTTTGTCACATTTAGGTCAGCAAACAAATTTAAATATTAGACAACGATAACACAGGTAAGCACAACATGCAGTTTATAATTAAGGGAAAAAGAAATCCAAACCTACCGAGCCCTGTGTGAAAAAGTGATTGCCCCAAACCTAATAATTAGTTGGGCCACCATTAGCAGCAACAACTGCAATCAAGTGTTTGCAATGACTGGCAATGATTCTTTTACAACGCTCTAGGAATTTTGGCCCACTCATCATTGCAGAATTGTTGTAATTCAGCCATATTGGAGGGTTTCAGAGCATGACCCGCTTTTTTAAGATTATGCCACAGCATCTCAATCGTATTAAGGTCGGGACTTTGACTAGGTCACTCCATAGTCTTAATTTTGTTTCTCTTAAGCCATTCAAAGGTAGACTTGCTGGTGCATTTAGATCATTGTCCTGCTGCAAAACTCAAGTGCGCTTCAGCTTGAGGTCACAAACAGATGGCCGGACATTCATCTTCAGGATTTTTTTGGTAGACAGGAGAATTCATGGTTCAATTTACCACAGCAAGTCTTCCAGGTTCTGAAGCAGCAAAACAACCTCAGACCATCACAGTGCCACCACCATACTTTACTGTTGGAATGATGTTTCTTTTGTGTAATGCTGTGTTACTTCTACGCCAGATGTAATGGAACATATACCTTCCAAAAAGTCCAACTTTTGTCTCGTCAGTTCACAGAGTGTTCTACCAAAAGTCTTGGGGATCATCAAGATATTTTCTGGCATAACTGAGATGAGCCTTTATGTCTTTTTGCTCACCAGTGGTTTTCGTATTGGAACTCTTCCATTCAGGACATTTTTGCCCACTCTCTTTCTTATGGTGGAGTCATGAACACTGACCTTAACTGAGGCAATTAAGGCCTGAAGTTCGTTGGATGTTGTTGTAGGGTTTTTGTGACTTCTTTGATGAGTCATCACTCCAGACTGATAGATCTCAGTTATTCTGTTTCTCATTTGTTCCTGAATTTATTTGGATTGCAGCATAATGTTTAGCTTTGGAGGATCTTTTGGTCTACTTCACTTTGTCAGGCAGGTCCTATTTAAGTGATTTCTTAATTGAGAACAGGTGTGACAGTAATCAGGGCTGGGTGGGGCTAGGGAAATTGAACTCAGCTTCTGAAAGATGTGATAAACCACAGTTCATTTATGTGTTGAGGGGGTGGGGCAATCACTTTTTCACAAAGGGCTTTGTAGGTTTGGACTTTTTTTCCCTTACCCCCTTTCACGACCAATGACGTACATATACGTAATTAGTCATGTATGTCCCTTTAGTGTGGGCTCAGTGGCGAGTCCACATTATTCCCTCCACTTGTCTGTTGATCAGCAGAGATGTGCAGCTAACAGTTAACCTCTTCAATGACTCTGTCAAACTCTGAAAAAAATCTCAAAATCTTAAGCCCTTTGGCAGAAATTGTGCTGTTCCCCACCTCCATCGGCAGCCCTGTGACGCTATCTCTGTGCACCAATGGGGTCAGATGATGACCCCTGTCACTTCCATGACATGTTTCCTGACACAACATTTCTCCTTTTCAGGAGATGAGATCAAACATTGCAGGCATAAAGTCCCCTAAGTAAACTAGTAAAATCAATAAAAAAAAATCTATTTTTTTTTTAAAAAAATATGAAAATAACCCAAAAAACCTAAAAATTACACATATTTGGTATCGCTGCATTTAGAAATGCCCGCGCTATCAAAATATAAGATCAGTTAATCTTATCGGTACACTGTGTAGCGAGAAAAAATTCCAAATGTCAGAATTACTTTTTTTTAAAATGCAATAACAGGCGATCAAAACTTTGCATCTATACAAAAATGGTACCATTAAAAAAATAAGCTGCAACTGAGCCCCAGATCTCAAAAAATGAGAATGCCATGGATCTCGGAAAAAGTAGGACACAAGAAATAAGGGACAAAAAAGAGAGCATGACTGTAGGTACAGGCTATACTATTACATAGGGTGTATCTGTTTTATATATAGGAGCTGTAATTAAAAAACAAGAACATTAATGAAAGCTATATCTAAATTTGTCTTATTTGTGTTTTATACAAAGAAGGTATAGAAATAAACAGCCGTTTTGAGTTCTGTTCTGTTGGTTACCAGTCTTTTCTTCGACTGGTAACCAGCAGAAGTCCAGTAGAAGTCCTTCTAGACCCACCATTTTTGATAAATGCTAATTGAGCTGCATATACCCATGATTATGAAAATGTGGATATGTTGAGACTTTTACCTAGACACCACAATAAAGAGTAGCGATACCATTACTTCTGACATCTCCCTGTTTGCTTTAATTCTGTAAAATAACTCATGTAGTCATTTCAATGCAAGCGTTGTATTTTATGTGGCTTTTTATAAAGTTCTATTACTGTCTTCACTTTCCAAAGCATGGAGGCTGAACATGTAATTTACCTCCACATTTCACTAGAACGCTGCTCCAGCTGCATAACTGCCCATTAAAATGGATTATGATCTACAAAGGCCGCACTTCTTGACATCACTTTTCTATTCTATTCCTTGGCTAGAAATTCATTTTTATTGTAATATACAGTTAACACTCATCTGTCCTTCATAATCCCAGTAAAATATGTGTAATATTTGGCAGCTGTGAACTATTTCTCAGTAGCATTGTGTTTGCCCGTGAAATATCAGCATTCCATCAATCAGTATTGAATGTTTCAAGGTTTACTTATTATTGTGATGCAGGTCTTTACTTAAAATTATTTGACAAGCCTTCATATAAAACGTTTTCAGTAACGCAAGAGAATATTGCCAGGCCCATAGAATGGAACTGATGGCAATTTGAAGACCCAGGGCTGTAAAGTGTTGTATACATTAATAATGACATGACTTTATGGAAGGATTTTTACTGAAGTCATCCATATATGTCATTCTTACTCTATGATGTTTAATCTAAAAGACAATAATGATTTATTTGATTTTATTATATATGTTTATAGTACCATGCGTTATAGTACCATGCCCAGTTACAGAGGGTCAGATATATGTCTTACATGCATAAAATATATCATGCCTCTGTCTATCTATATCTCTTTATTCATTTTCTGGTGCTATATTCTATATATTCTATCAGTTCAAAGAGGCTTCATTGGCAGAACTAAATAGACATTAGCATTGCAAAAGCAAATATAGAGTAGGGTCGGGATTGTCAGAATGAAGGATAGTGAATGTTGGATAGGTATCCAAGGTGCCTCTATAGGTGGGTTATCTTATACACATGGTTGTAGAGGGGATGGAGCATACCCTGCATTTTTGGTCAGCTGGGAACTTCTTTAAATTTCATGACATATCTATGGCTATGTATAGGATAAGGGTAGATTGAAGAGGTTGCTCTGCCGTGTTTTTGTTTGGACGGTTTCTTGATGGATTTTATCTAGAGAAGCATTTGCTTGTGATCTGACAGGAGCACTTATGGGGATACTATGTAGGTGCTGATATTCGCAGGGTCCATATCTGTAATTACAAAGTCTCCTACATTTCTGCCTACATGGGAGTTTAGCGTATGCCTTCCTAGAAAATCTCCCTTGGTGTGGCCGTTTTATATATATATATATATATATATATATATATATATATATATATATATAAAAGTCCTAAACTCTTACATAAATTCTTTCTTTGCAACTTTTGTTGACTATACAATATTAGCTGTTTTCTCCATCTGTACTATGCTGTGGCAGTAAATTTAGAGAAAAAAAAAGGTAAAAAAAAAAAAAGGGTCCCTTTTATAATCTGGGGATGTTGTGGTGTCTTACCAGAGGGGATGGCAGCAGTGGGGAAGTGGGGATCACAGGACGCATGAGTAGTGTTAGAGTATGGTGATGTGCTGGGGCAGCCGCAGCTGCTCAGTGCTGGTGCTCACTGTGGGCGGTGATGCACTGGCATTTCTGAAGATGCCGGCAGTTCAGGCCTCAAAGTTATTTTTGGGAGGTAAAGTGCGTTTTATAATCCGAAAATTATGGTAAATGTTTCTATCAATGATCAGAAAATATTTTTCTGTCCTTGTTCTTGCATTGAGATTTCCAAACATAAGAACTTTGCCGAGTTCCTTGTTATAGGTGGAATCTTCTTATAAAATTTCAAAGCTATCTGGATAGACATAGGATGACTTTACCTCCAATGCTATCTTGATTGAAGTAGAATGACCCTAGCTCCAAAGCTATATGAATTGAAGTAGGATGACCCTAGCTCCAAAGCTATATGAATTGAAGTAGGATGACCCTAGCTCCAAATCTGTCAGGATTGAAGTAAAATGATTCTAGCGCCAAAGCTATCTGGATTGAAGTAGAATGACTCTAGCGTTTTTATGTATGTGTGTAGAATTAGACATTGCACTGAGAGATTAGAATGGAGGTGCCTATTCTCACCCATATGTGACTGTCTCTTAATTTTTACTAATTTCATGTGCTGATGGAATTTCTCTTTGTACAAACAATCACTATCTTTTATCTTCTATCATCTTGTCCATGCGGCACTGTATTGATCAAGATATATACAGTGATTTTTGAAAGTTTGTGAATAGTTGAGTATTTTCCATATTTCTGCATAAATTTGGCCAAAAATTACATCACATTTTAACAAAAGTCTTAAAAGTAGATAGAGAACCAAATAAAACAAATAGGTCTAAAATCTTGGCCTTTGTCAGTACTTAAAGGGAACTAGCCACCAGGATTTTGCTATATGAAGTAAAGGCAGTGTCGTACTGGCACTAGGATGCTTAGCCCAAGCATACCTTTTGTTGAAAGATTTGATGTTTGATTGCTTAAATATCTTTAATCAAAGTTGCAGAAATTCACTGCACTTTGATTGACGTGTGCACTAGGAGAGGGTCTTTGTGGGTCCGGTGCTCGGTGTATATTCCTCCTCCTGGTTGGTTCTTATCAATCTGAAAAAAATGACAAAACATCTCTTCAAAAAGTTTGAATTCCACCAATTCACATTCAGACTAAAAACATTCAAAATCATTATTACCTTTTTCATAAGTGATTGACCAACAAAATATTTCAAGAATGATATGTATAATTGTCAGTGAAGTCACAAAGAAACCTCTAGGCAACGAGAGACGGCCTCTCTTAGATTAGGTAATGTTCATCAGCCTATCATCAGGACCACACTGAACAACAATGGTGTACATGGCAGGACTGCAAGGAGAAAACAGCTGCTCTTCATAATGAACATTGCTGCATGTCTGCAGTTTGCTAACAATCACCTAGACAAGCCAGAAGGCTATTAGAACAATGATTTGTGAATGGTACAAAAATAGAGCTTTTGTCATTTACGTAAATAAGAAGTGTTTGGAAAAAGAGTAACACTGCATTACAACATGAAAACCTCATTTTACCATCAGGTGAAACATGGTGGTGGTATCATGGTATGGGCCTGTTTTATTGCATCTGGGCCAAGACAGCTTGCCATTATTAATGAAACATTGAATTGTATTCTAAATTACACCAGCAAATTCTAAAGGTAAATGTCAGATAATCTGTCAATGAGTATAATCTTAAGAGAACGTGTGTCATGGAACATGGCAACGGCCCAAAGCACACAAGTCGCTCTGCAAAAGAATGGTTAAATAGGAATAAAATTGCGGCTCGTGGATGAAAACCCAACATCATAACAGGGTTGAAACTGTTTTGTTGGGGAATAGGCTAAAATTCCAACAAGACTAGATTAATCAATATTTGCCAGCAATGTTTAGATACATTTATTGCTGCACAAAGGGGTGTCACCACATACTGAAAGAAAAGTTCACATACTTTTGCCACTCACAGACATGAGATATTGATCTTTATCCTACTTTTTTTTTTACAAAAATGACAGTAATATTTTAGTCTGATTTGCTTTATGTGATTCTCTTATCTACACTTAGGGCTTGTGGATGTAGTGTTAGGTCAGATTTATGCAGATATATGTAAAATTCTGAAGAGTTTACAGAATTTCAAGAACCTCTGTATGTAAACATTGAACATGAAAAATTTAAACCACTTTACTGCTATACATACAATAGTTACATACATTAAGAAATGGCCAGAAAATAGTGCTCACTAGTCCCACCAACACATGCCCTCTTTGATGAGATCCTAATTTCTTTTCTTTTTCTTTCTTCCTTTCTTACTCACTTTCTTTCTCTCTTTCTTTCTCTCTTCATTCCTTCCTTTTTCTTTCTTTCTTTCTTTCTTTCTCTCTTCATTCATTCCTTCCTTTCTTTCTTTCTTTCTTTCTTCCTTCCTTCCTTCCTTCCTTCCTTTCTTTCTTTCTTTCTTTCTTTCTTGCTTTCGTTCTTCCTTTCTTTTTTTTCTCTATCTATTGATAGATCGATTGTCTTCTGTTTATCTATCTCTTGTATAGGCTATACAGTGGAATCCTGGTTTACGAGAACAATACATTCTGGAAGTGTACTTGTAAACCTAGTTACTCGTCTAGCATAGGAAATAATGCAAGCTCAGACAATTTGTTCCACAACTTGTTCAATGCCCCATCCTGGTTCCCTATTGTGCCATTCCACACATGCACAAACACACGCACACACCCATATTATGCTCACCTTACCTTCCGTTCCATCGCCGGCCTCATGGTTCTTGTAGTTCGCCGGTACAGGATGTGTATCGGGTAACCATCGCTACCCATGCTGGAGCTTCCATTGCCAAAGCGCTGACATAAAAGGCAGGAGCCGCTTGCCTCTGATTGGCCAGCGCGCTGCCTTTGAGCCATGAGGCCGGCGATGGAACGGAAGGTAAGGTGAGCATAATATGTGTGTATGCCTGCGTGTTTGTGCTTGTTTGTGTGTGTTTGTGCGGACTGCAAGAGTGGGTCAGAGCGCGGTTAAAGTACGGAATCGGAAGTGTGTGCGGTGAGTATTTGCTCGTACAGCAAAGCATGCTCGTAAACAGAGTTACAAATTTACAGCATGCTTTACTGGGTTACTCGTAAACCGAGGTTCCGCTGTATCATTACCAATATGAGAGTATTTGGAATACATGGCCACCAAGGTTGTTTTGTGACTGGAAATCATTTTTTGGCATTTCTTCCACAAGTCAGTCTCTGCTTTTAAAGGTGTCCAAGATTATAAAAACATAGCTGAACTTTTCCACTAGTTGTATGTGGTATTACAACTCAAAGGTTACCTCATCATAGCTGAGATATGACACCAAACAATATAGTGTGGGTGGGTGAGGCACTTTTAGAAAAGAGCAACCATTATATTATGTGCAACCCCTTTAAGTTGTTCTATCCCAGTAACACATTTTATATACATAAACCTCACATGGCAGTAACCGTGCTCCAGGATAAGTATGGTAAACTTATTTTTTACTAGGGCAGCTGCAACTATTCCAGATGCACTTTCACTACATCGTACTATTTCTTTCTTCTTTCTTTGTATAGAGATTGAACTTGATTTATAAAAAAAGCCATAGTGTATATCTCCTCTTTCTTTTAAAAGTGAGGTTTACAAGCTGCCAGAACATTGCTCTTGGCATTTTTATGCCATACCTATTCTCAAAGTTTGTAAATGTGTTTTGTCCTCCTGAGGAAATGTGTCTCTAATTATAGTGTTATCGTATGGCGCTCTACTACTACCTCTCCTCTATGTGTGTAAGGTTTATACATTTTCCAATTTACCGGCTCAAACAACACAATAGACACAAGCAGCTTAAGGTGGAAAAGCTCTTGGCTTTTTAGTACCTTTAGTTTGAAGCCATACAATAATTAGTTATCTACTTTACAACATCCAGAATTTGTCAGGAAATGTGAAAGATGTAATTACACTGATTAGTAATTAGTGCAAAAATCAGAAACCTACTATAAAGAGACCTATTTATTTTTGTATTGGTATTGACTTTTTTCTTTTTTTTTACAAAAGTTTTGGGCTCTTCTTAGTAAAAAAAAAAGGAAATATGCATGGATCTATAAGGCCATAGTATAGTTTTCTAGACGTATTTAACCTCTTTCCAACTTGTATGTGAAGGGTTTGAGCCCACTCCATCCACGATTGAGGTTAACTGTCTAGAACAGTTTGTTCCTGGGTTGGAGGCGTTAGGGTGGTCTTCCGCCCCCTGTGGTGGCAATGGGTTATCATGGCATCTGGGAGGTACTGAAGGATGTTGGAATCGTCATTTTGATTTTCCGATGAAGCACAGCTTAGGTTATTTATTTACGCAATCAAACAGGTGAAGATTTAGATCCCCTATAAATATGTACAAAATAGTTGTTTAAAAACAAATATATAAAAGTATACAAAAAAGTTAGATCCCTTTCCTTTCACCAATCCAGAATTAGAGAGCATTTGTGGTATGTGTCTGTAAAAGTCCGATCCATCAAAATGAAAATAATTTACCTAAATGTCACCTTACCCCCCAAAAAAAGAATGAAAAGTGGTCGACAAATCACATATATGGTACCTCAAAATGGTGCCAATACAAACTACAGCAATGGCATGCAAAAAGCCCTCAAACAGCTCAATTGACAGAAAAATAAAAAAAACGTATGACTCTCAAAAAAAGATGTTACAAACAATTTTAGATTAATGTTTTTTAACACTTATAAAATAAAAAAATACTTCAATTTGGTATCGTTAAAAATCAGATTGGTATCGACTTGTAAAATATTTTTGTTTACTGAACATTGAAAGCCAATCAACAGGAACAGAGCGCAGCCGCAGCGCACACTTCCTGTTGATTAACTCGTTTGGTCTGAAGGTGGAAAGAAGGAAGCTGGTGCTGATTGGATGCAGGGAAGGGCGCCACTACGGGAGCTGAGTATAGGCTTTATTATTTTACCTGGTGGAAATATGTGGAATCAGAAGGGGTTGTCCTAGTAGTGGATAACCCCTTTAGAGTAAGTGAATCACTGCCATCAGTTTATGATTTTGCAGCCATTGCAGTAGTATTCGAGTATTCCACTATAGCACTACTACATAACACTGCTCCTAATGCCGAGGCTAACAAAGCTCCAGAGATATGGATAGTTCTCTATTACCATGACATATTAGAGGCAAGAAAAACTTAGGCTCACTAGCATCCATTAAATCCCCCAAAGTGCCAATCAGATGGCAGTCAGGGATGTCAGGTCTGTTATGATACCCCAGATGAGAGAACCCCGGGGAAGAGGGGGGAATGCTGAGCTTTAGATATAGATTTCTGTAATTTAAAATGTTAAAGCTATTTAAATCATACAAGAACTCAGAAACAGCCGTGAGCTCAGCTTCCCACGATGCTCACGGAGTGATTGACTGCTCTTCCTTCACACAGTCTCCCACTGTAAAGCTGTCAATTGCTGCCTGTCATGTGATGGTTGCAGACATAAGGACTTACAGACGAGAAGTAGCAGCCAGTCTTTTGATCAGCACTATATAGAGACGTCTCAGAAATATTTTTCTTGGTACTTCAGTGTCATTAGAAGATCTTCTGACCTGTTCACACTACACATAGCATTGGGGGTTTTTATTCTATAGAAAGCTAAAGCTAAGAAACATTTTTCTGTTAAAAGCAAATGAGAAATCATGTAATGGGACTGATGACAACTGAATACATTTGCCATCAGAATAATTCAATTAAAAATGGGCATAAATGGAAATGTTTATTTTTTTTTCCTATAAAATGAGGGCATGTGCAGAGACTCTATGGCTTATGGGTCCATGTGGCTCTGTATTGTGGACCTGTAAGCCCTTTGCATGCTGTGTGGTATATCTGTGTGGCAGTACCTCTGTAATACAGCATATGATGCATACCCCTATTTTTTCATATAGACTTTGTTAAAATATGTGAGAAGCAAAAGGTTTTTTTTTCTTTGTTTCTAAATAAGATTTTATTTGATTTTCAAGCATAGAAGCAAAGAAGCATACATTTTACAAAACACATTGGATAGAATTAGTACAGAAGAGATATCCTTAAAGGGAACCAATCACGAGGATTTTTATATATAACCTAATGGCAGTGCTATACTGGCACTATCAGGCTGATTCTATACATACCTGTAGTGGTCAGCTTGGATGTTTAAGTTTTGAAGTCCAAGAAAGTAAAGTTTTTAAAATTAGCTGCTTGTTGATTGACAGCAGCTGAGGATCAGATAAAAGCTAGGAGGGTATTCAGAGTTTTCCCCTCCCCCATTTAGAATTAGCATCAATATTATACAATCGACCTAGCAGGATCTGTGATGAGGTCATACCCATGTGACCAGAAGGGGCAAGGCCTCAGCCAACAAAGCTGATACCAGGTCACATGGGTATGACCTTACACAGATCCTGCTAGAGCAATTGTATAATACTTATGCTCATTTTAACAGAGGGAAGGGATAACTCTGAATACTCCCCCAGATATTATCTGCTCCTCAGCTGCTGTCACTCAAAAATCAGCTAATTTTATAAACTTTACTTTCTTAGATTTTAAAACCTATACATCAGAGCTGACCACTAAAGGCATGTAGACAATCAGCCTGATAGTGGCAGTATAGCACTGGCTTTAGGTTTTATGCGAAAATCTTGCTGATTGGTTCCCTTTAATGCACCAATAAAGAGTCAATGTATTGCCTTCAAGACAGCATATATGTTGCAGTATTCAAAATAGAAAAGAAAAATAGAAACTTCAACAAAACCATGAAAGCCGTCCTCTCCCTTCCTTACCTGTTCTCAGTCTAAATTAGCTAAAGGTCCTCCCATTTATACCGTCGTGTTCTGGATATTTCATAGCTACACTCGCAAGTGGCCGAGGACCCTTCTTATTCAAAACGTAATCCGTTTCCGCATAACAGAAAGCTACATTGGACACGTCTCCTTGTTGTTTTTTATTTTAATATGTTGTTAGCTGGAAGTTCGAAGCTTACCTAGGTTCCCTGCTGTGTCTGCCATCAGGTACCATTCTGCTGACTAAAATAACTTCAATAAATCTCTTTAAGTTTCTTTGCATGGAGGAAAATAAAAATTGGTTTACACTTTTTAAAGAATCCTTTTGTCTCCAAGTTTTTCCTGCATTCTGTCACTGATCCATAAAATGTTAAACTTGTTGGTCTACTTCTGTAGTCTGTGACATTGAGTTGCTGCCACCTTGTCAGCAGGCAACATTTAGCTGTGAAAAGATAATTGTGTGCCACCTGTGACACCTCTCCAAGACCTGCGAGTAAAATGGGTGTTTAGAGTTCAAAAGGGCATATTCAGATGTCCGATTTATGCGTACAAGGGATATCTGTGTTTTTCACTGAAAGCTTTCATATCTATAAATGTGAATGGGTTCATGCACATGTCCATTATTTTCCGCAAACTGGATGGTGTGCGACTAAGTGTACGATTAAAATCAGCAATGGGGCCATGAAAAAATTGGACAGCCCTTGAATGACTTCCAAGAGTAGTCTGATTTTCATGGACTGTTAGATAGGAAGAGAATAGAGACCAAAAATCTGATGAAACTCAGACCAAATTCAGACCATGGTGTGATAAAACTTGTATTAAACTCTGACCAAAATCACTGATGAAACTCGATCAGTTTTTCTTGAATGGGAAAAAAAACTGACAACTGACATGTGAATGAGGCCTTAGGGATACTAATGGTGAGGTGGCAAGTCCACAAGTGCTGTAAGGATCCTTGGCAGTTTGAGTAGGCTACTAGAAGTCATTACCAAGCACTACCATGCTCAGTGCTCAGCACTCCAAATGAACAGGTTGGAAGCTCAGATCGACTCGAGGGCCGAATGTAATGGAAGTCAATGAGAAACTGAAGCATTTTTTTGGAAGATCTTCCAGGAAAAATGCTCGAATACCCCATTGACTTCCATTATTCTCTGTATATGAGTTGAGCCCATCTGAGCATCCGACCTGTTCATTTTGAGCGCCTGAGTATGGTAGTGCTCGCTTATATACGCTGTGAGGAATAATACGCTGTGAGGAATATTAGAATGAGCATAAATATTCATTAAATGCTTAGTGCATTCATTTAAAAAAAGATTTTATTTCACTTTTCACTTACAGCTGGTTTACTGATTGCTACCAAAGCCTCCAAATTTTTTTACAACTACATCTTCTAAAAATATATTCAATTATTTAACCTTTAAAAGACCTGGGAGGTTTTCTGGAGGTTTTTTTGTACTTTTGTTTTGTTCCTCCCCTTGTTCGGAAAACCATAACTTTTTCATTTTTTCTTCACCATAGCCATATCAGGGCTTATTTCATTGCAGAATGAGCTGTAGTTTTGAATAGCACCATTATTTTAACCATATAATGTACAGGAAAAGGTAAAAGAAATTCCAAGTGCAAAGGAATTGCGAATATTCCCATTTTTGGGGGGGATTTTTTTTTTATGTCACTTATTATGTGGTAAAATGACCTAGCAAAAAGATTCCCCAGATCAGTACAATTATGATGACTCAAAACTTGTTTTTATTATTTTAGTAATATTTTGTTTTTCTAAATTTGTAAACAAAAGAATAAATATGTCCCCATTTCTGAGACCAATAACTTTTTTAATTTTACATTGATTCTTTACTACACAATACTGTATACTGTAATTTTGCTGTACATAGTGAAATTGGGGCTTATCTAACAAGAGGCCTAGCTTTGAACAGTGCTGTTTTTATGTCTACCCTACTGATTACCCCTTCTATATCTGAGACTATCATCAGTAATTATTAGAGGGGCTCAAGAACTAAAATAAAAAGTAAGGCAGATAGAGGGTATCCCTGTCGTGTTTCCTTTTGTAGCTCAAAGGGATTCGAGAGTATAAACCCTGGAGGGCAACTTCATGTCTAGGAGTGGACATATAGTGTATCTCAAAATTGGTTAAAGGCTCTCTCAAAGACCATTTTGTCCATCACTATTCTCAATCAGCGGCAGCGTACATTTCTCAAAGCTTTTTCAGCATCAATTGTAAGTATTACTGGAAACAAGTGAGCAGAGCGCTGCGTAATCGCTGCATGAAGGACTGCTTGTACTTTTCATGTATTACATACATCTGACCTCCATTTTACAAAGCTCACTTCCTGAGGAGCAATCAGTCTTGGGAGCAGTGTGCCCAAGTGATCTGACAATATTTTACATATTATCTTCATATATAAGTTAACAAGGCATTAGTTTGTACGAAGATGTAGGCCCAATCTGTTTAGATAGGACCTTCAGATCTGTTCAGGCAGGACTTTTATGATTGTTTTTCATATAGATAAATATAAAGATTGTATTAGGTAACCCAGGATTATAATGTTCCTTCAAGAACTTTCAATCTCCCGTGGCTGTCTCTGATTTTAACTTTTTTATAACTTCCTCGACCTCTTCTTGGTAGATGGGCGCATTTAGGAGACTTTTGTCATTCTCTGTCAGTGTCTTTAGGCGCATGGACACCAGCCACTCTAGGAGGTGGGGAAGTATTAATGTTTGCTTTGTGGATATAATCTTTTGGAAATAAAAAGGACCAATGATTTTGTTAAAACCTTTGGGGGTATTTTTCTTCTCCATAAAAATTCCTGGTCTCTTCCATAGTCAACTCTGATAGTCATAGGTGTTAAGGGCACTTTACACGCTGCGGTCTCGCTAGCGAGATCACTAGCGAGTGTACCTGCCCCCGTCGGTTGTGCATCATGGGCAAATCGCTGCCTGTGGCGCACAACATCGCTCGGACCCGTCACACTACTTACCTGCCTAGCAACGTCTCTATGACTGGCGAACCGCCTTCTTTCTAAAGGGGCGGTTTGTTCGGCGTCACAGCAACATCACTAAGCGGCCGGCCAATAGAAGCGGAGGGGCGGAGATGAGCAGGATGAACATCCCGCCCACCTCCTTGCTTCCTCATTGCGGGCGGCAGCAGGTAAGGTGAGGTTCCTCGTTCCTGCAGTGTCACACGTAGCGATGTGTGCTGCCGCAGGAACGACGAACAACCTGCGTTCTGCAACAGTAACAATATTTGGGAAATGGACAGCGTGTCAACGATCAACGATAAGGTGAGTATTTTTGATCCTTAGCGGTCACTCGTACATGTCACACGCAACAACGTCACTAACAAGAACGGATATGCGTCACGAATTCCGTGACCCCAACGACATCTCGCTAGCGATGTCGTTGTGTGTAAAGCGGCCTTTACCTATATGGTATGCATCTATTTTGAGAGATAGGAAAAATGATTTAAATATGTAATCTATTCAAGACCAAGAGTTGTGAGTACGAGAAAATTGGGTGATCTGGATTAATGTGAAGCCATATATCATGAAATTTGCACAACTGAAGAAGTGTTTACTGCATCTCTATTTTGGGTTGGTGGGATTATAGGATTAGCGGTTTGCCTTCTTCTAGTGTGTAACAGACTGAATTAAAATCTTCCATGATAATCACCTGTGAGGGTTGCATTGCCATAAGTTATGTAGCTAGTCTGGTGGTGATCTGTTTATTTTGCTTTTTCTCTTTTACGCCATGTATATTTTAAAAACGTTTTTATTAAATAGTTTTGAGATTAACCAAGGCTATTCTCCCGTCATTATCGTTGTGCCTATATAGCATGGTTTGTAAATGATTCTTGTATAAAAGTAATATTAGTCCCACTCAATTTTCCGCAGATGATCCTAGTACAGTGCTCACCCATGATCTTTTCATTGTAAAAAAAAATCCATTTACTCCTTTTATGAAGTAAAGCCAGATCTGCCCTCAAATGCTTCAGATGGCAGCAGCAGCAACACTCGCAAATTATGGGACATACGTCCTCTTACATATTTTGTGACAATGATCATGACCTTTCACGAGTCATTGTGAGTTTTAAAAAGAGAAGAGCCCCAATATCAGGCCACAAGTGGTTCCTATCCCCATTTCCCAACTTGTATGGTTCAAACAATACAAAAAATGAACATAAAACAAGTACAAATTATCTTACAGGTCATCGCGAAGGGCCTTTTGTGCTTGAAATTAGCTTTTTTTTGCCTCTCTGAGGATAACTTCTAGCCTCATAATAAACATATGCTTTCTCTCCATCCCCAACCCAGGTAAAAATGAGCTGCATTGATCTAAAACTTGTATGTAATGCAGATTTAATGCTCCTTATAAAATACCAACATCTTAGTAATGAACAATATTTATTGTACTGGCTTGTATAGCACTATTAATTTACACAGCGCTTTAATGACATTGTCATTACTGTCCTCTATCACCATATCTTTGGTGAGTGGGAAGAAATGAAAGCACCTGGGGAAACGCATGTAAAAACGGGAAAACATATAAACTCCTTACAGTTGTTGTCCTTGGTAAATTTTGAACCCAGCGTTGCAGCGCTACAGAACGAACTACTCAGCCTCCGTTCTTCTCATATATATTTTTTCCTTTCTTTTGAAGCTGGTGATGTTATCATGTAATACAATCACATGGTCACACCCTCCGTTCCTACAATAGTCTAGTTCTATATAAATCAAGTTTGTATGCTAAAGTCCCCCGCAAGTTGACAATTATGAGGATCTTCTTTTCCATTGCTCCATTAGAGATGCTGAGCCATGCTTGTTTAGAGGCCGGTTCCTTAGAATCCTGATATGAAGACATTTGCGTATATTGATTGGGTGGTGTCCCAAAAACGATTGTAAGGGGTACTTTACACGCTGCGACATCACTAGCGATTGCTAGCAATGTTGAGCGTGATAGCACCCGCCCCTGTCGTTCGTGCGATATGTTGTGATCGCTGCCATAGCGAACATTATCACTACGGCAACGTCACACGCACATACCTTGTCAGCGACGTTGCTGTGACCGCCAAACAATCCCTCCTTCAAGGGGGAGGTGCGTTCGGCGTCATAGCGACGTAACTGCGGCGTCACTAAACAGCCGTCCAATAGAAGCGGAAGGGCGGAGATGAGCGGGACGTAACATCCCGCCCACCTCCTTCCTTCCGCATTGCCGGAGGAGGCAGGTAAGGAGATGTTCGTCACACCTGCGGTGTACACATAGTGATATGTGATGCCGCAGGAATGACGAACAACATCACTACGTACGAGACAATGATTTTTGGTGTTTGGATGACCTCTCTAAAACCAACGATTTTTGTCTCTTTTGCGATCGTTTAAGGTCGCTCGTACGTGTTACACGCTGCGATGTCGCTAACGGCGCCGGATGTGCGTCACAAACACCGTGACCCCGACGATAAATTGGTAGTTATATCGCAGCGTGTAAAGTACCCTTTAGTCCTGTTCAGCACCTTCAGCCATTGTGTATGTGGAGAACACCTCTAACTTTTATGACGGCAAAGTGGATTTGTATTATGCATCACATGGTGCATACTTCAGAGCATGTCTTAGGCCTTCTGGTGACTTCTGACAAAAATTTTGCAAAAATAATGATCTTGCGACCATGATTTTCCACTCTGCTCCTTTTCTTTTAATGCTCTCAATATAGCACCATAATCCATGAAATCAAGGCCATTGAGAATAGTTTGTTTTAGTCGTTTTTTAGTTTTAAGTGTTGCTTGGATACCATCTTCTTTGGATCCTCGTGGGTCTGGTCCTATTCTATGTGCACGTTCCACTTTTTGTTTACATTTCAGAAATTCAGGTATTTATATTCCACAGAGTTGAATTAAATCTTTCTGTGGATTCCACGGAAATACCTAAAATTCTTGGATTTTTTCTTCTTAAACATCTTTCAAAATACTCCACTTTTTCCCCTAATTTTTCATTTTCAGTGGTTACTACTCATCTTTGTACTCTGTGCTCATTATCCTCTATCCCATGCCCAGGTTGCGTGACTTCAGCTTGCAATTTATGTAGCTTATGAGAGACTGTGATGGTCAGAGTCGTCTCTGGGATGTCTGGTGTGGTTCCTTTTGGAACGTCACTTTAAAGTAGCTTATTTTTAATCTGAATTTCATTCTCTTTACGATTTGAGTCATTTTTTACGAGTTTGTTGGTGATCTGTCTCTTGTACATGGTTGGGAGTCTTCATCCGCCATGTTTAGTAGCTGCCTCATCATCCTTGTTATTTTATCTAAAGATTAGCCCTAGAGTTGTTGTTTTGGACCCATCTTGTTGACAATGTATGGCTCCAAGGGTGTGAAGGCCAGGTATTAGCAGTGTGAGTGCTGCTGCTGCATGGTGTAATGGCTCTTTTGAGGGTTATTAGAGTCCAGCTATATCGATCTCTTCCGTTTGCTGCCATACATGGTAGAACCAGAAGTCCTAACAAAAGGTATTTAAGGGTGAACATATTTTATCTAGTATTTCGATCACTGAAGCTATTTTATTCATTTTGCACTTCAAGAACAGGGGATAATAAGCAAAAATACATAAATAATAATTAATAGTTAGCGCAACAGAAAGTAACCAAATACACTTCAACTAAAAGATCATAGATCTAGCAAGTACATGTAAAGTCAAGTGCGCCGCACTGCTATAACCTTTTAGTGCATCTTCCTGGCATCAGTAAACATTAGCTCTAAAGCTGGTGTCACACATAACGACGACGACAACGACGTCGCTGCTACGTCACCATTTTCTGTGACGTTGCAGCGACGTCCCGTCGCTGTCGCTGTGTGTGACATCCAGCAACGACCTGGCCCCTGCTGTGAGGTCGCCGGTCGTTGCTGAATGTCCAGCTTCATTTTTTGGTCGTCACTCTCCCGCTGTGACACACACATCGCTGTGTGTGACAGCGAGAGAGCGACGAAATGAAGCGATCAGGAGCCGGCACTGGCAGCTGCGGTAAGCTGTAACCAGCGTAAACATCGGGTAACCAAGGGAAGACCTTTCCCTGGTTACCCGATGTTTACGCTGGTTACCAGCCTCCGCCGCCCTTGCTGCCAGTGCCGGCTCCTGCACTGTGACATGTGGCTGCAGTACGCATCGGGTAATTAACCCGATGTATACTGTAGCAAGGAGAGCAAGGAGCCAGCGCTAAGCAGTGCGCGCGGCTCCCTGCTCTCTGCACTGTGACATGTAGCTGCAGCACACATCGGGTTAATTAACCCGATGTGTGCTGCAGGAGAGCAAGGAGCCAGCGCTAAGCGCGGCTCCCTGCTCTCTGAACATGTAGCACAGCGACCTTATGATCGCTGCTTCTGCTGTGTTTGACAGCTAAGCAGCGATCATAACAGCGACTTACAAGGTCGCTGTTACGTCACCGAAAATGGTGACGTAACAGCGACGTCGTTGTCGCTGTCGTTTAGTGTGACACCAGCTTAAGTGTTTAGGGCATGTGGCAATTGTCTAAATGGTTATTTCAGACCTAATTACCTCAACACAAGTATTTCGTAATGTGAAGTGTGGCCTTCTTTGAGAAAGCAATACACCTGTAGTCTGTGCTGAGCGTTTTGTTTCTTCTGATGTGGATCAATATCAATGCACATTATAAGCCAAATCAATCTTAAGCTGAAATGTATACAAATCAATATATCTCTGGATTTCACTCCTTGTAGTGGAAATCTGGGCTGCAGCAGAAGCATTAATATTTATATACATTGCAGTACCCGATATTAATGTGCCATTTGATAGTAAAAGTTCTGCTTCATGCTGTGTAATGCTACCCGCATGCAGGCATATCAGCCTCCACACGGGAACATCACTCCGGTTTGTGGGCTCTAGTACAAGCAAAATTACATTTCAGTTACAATGGCTGATTTTTATCTGACAGACCTCAGTGGAATATAAGACACTGCTTACGTCACGCTGTGCGGAGATAGGGGTGAAGCTTTCAGGCCTCCAGTTACAAATTTCGAAACTTAAGCCTTCTAGCTGTATAAAGTGACACATTACCAAATAAAAAAATCCTCCACAAATAACTGATACATAATTATTAGAGGTTATGTAATTTTCAAATCAAATTAACATCCCAGGTAAGGGTGTCGAAGATCCATTTTGCTGTAAATGTTAAAAAATGTTTGTAAGCACTCGTGGACACCCAACTAAATCCACAATTTATTATAGGATTGATTGAAATTTAAGACTATAGAAAATGTCTAAGAAGATCAAAATTTATACATACCGTCATAGCCTTAAGTGTTGGCATCTTGAAATTGTTCCAAAAAATGAAGTATTTCTCCCAGAAACTGATCGCAAATACACATTTTGTTTTTTTGTTTTACACATCTTTATTTGCTCTGTGTGTATTGGAACAACACAAAAAAACTAGAAAAAAAGGCAAATTGGACATAATTTCACAAAAAAAATGGCCCTGACAAAATTGTGTACACCCTCAACTTAATATTTGGTTTTACACCATTTGGAATAATTGTCTGCAATTAATCGCTTTCTATAACCATCAACAAGCTTTTTACACCTCTCAACTGAAATTTTGGACCTCTCTTCTTTTGTAAACTGCTCCAGATCTGTCAAATTTGAAAGGTGACTTCTCCAAACAGCGATTATAAGAGCTCTCCACAGGTGTTCAATGGGATTTAGATCCGGACTCTCAGAACTCTCTTTCTCACTTTTACAACTCTCCAGCATTTTGTTTCTATCTATTTTTGAGTGCGTCTAAAACTTTATTTGGGTTCACAGTCCTGCTGGAAGACCCATGAACTAGGACACAAACAAAGCTGACACTGGGCACTACATTGCGACCCAAAATACTTTGATATCTTTACATTTCATGATGCCTTGCACACAGTTAAGGCACCCAGTGCCAGAAGCAGCAAAACAACCCCAAAACATCTTTGTACCTTCACCATATTTGACTGTAGGTACTGTATTTTTTTCTTTGTAGGCCTCATTCAGTTTTTGGTAAACAATAGAATTAGGTAATTAACCCAAATGCTCTATCTTGATCTTACGTGTCCACAAGACACTTTTTAGAAGGATTTTGTCTTACTCAAGTACATTTTGGCAAACTAAAATCTAGCTTTTTTATTCATTTGTGTCTGCGGTGGGGTCGTCCTGGATCTCCTACCGTAGCATTTAACTTCATTCAAATGTGGACGGATAGTTCGCGCTGACACTCATGCACCCTGAACCTGGAGGAAGCTTGAATTTCTTTGGAACTTGATTGGACCTGCTTATCCACCATCCAGACTATCCTACATTGTATCCTGTCTTGAATATTTCCTTTGCCGTCCAGGGGGATCAGCTACACTGCCATGGGTTGTAAAGTTCTTGATTACACTGTTCTACAGCCAACTTGGATCAGAGACAAAAACAGTTGAACTCAAGTAATTTTATGGCGCTGGAAATGAATATGATGCTTACATTTGCTGATTGGCTCTAATTTTCAAGATCCAGAGAAGGTTGTAATTACTTATGAACCCTTTCATGCAGGCTTAAAGAAAAATTGCATCTTTATTATTTCATCATCATTATTGGATTGTTAGAAGCTAGTCTATTACATCATCTATTAAGTCAATTGAGTCTTCAGTATTCTATCATCTTAGTGTCACCAAACATAAAACGCCAACTCATCTATGATAGCAGTCCTAATTACAGTTGCATCACCTTTTATAAATACTCTCTGTGTCAGGTATACAGTTTTAGGATTTCTTAGGGGTGCTTCACACACAGCGAGCTCGTTGCCGAGATCGCTGCTGAGTCACGCTTTTTGTGACGCAGCAGTGACCTCATTAGCGATCTCGCTGTGTGTGACACTGAGCAGCAATCTGGCCCCTGCTGCGAGATCGCTGCTCGTTACACACAGCCCTGGTTCATTTTCTTCAAAGGCGCTCTCCCACTGTGACACACAGATCGCTGTGTGTGACAGCGAGAGAGCGACAAATGAAGCGAGCAGGGAGCAGGAGCCGGCGTCTGGCAGCTGCGGTAAGCTGTATCCAAGATAAACATCGGGTAACCAAGGTGGTTACCCGATATTTACCTTAGTTACCAGCTTCCGCAGCTCTCACGCTGCCTGTGCTGCCGGCTCCGGCTCTCTGCACATGTAGCTGCTGTACACATCGGGTTAATTAACCCGATGTGTACTGTAGCTAGGAGAGCAAGGAGCCAGCGCTAAACAGTGTGCGCGGCTCCCTGCTCTCTGCACATGTAGCTGCATTACACATCGGGTTAATTAACCCGATGTGTACTGTAGCTAGGACAGCAAAGCTAAGCGGTGTGCGCTGGTAACTAATGTAAACATCGGGTAACCATACCCGATGTTTACCTTAGTTACCAGTGTCCGCAGCTTCCAGACGCCGGCTCCGTGCAGGTGCAGGGTCGCTTGCACGTTGCTGCTGGCTGGGGGCTGGTCACTGGTCGCTGGTGAGATCTGCCTGTTTGACAGCTCACCAGCGACCATGTAGCGATGCAGCAGCGATCCTGACCAGGTCAGATCGCTGGTCGGATCGCTGCTGCATCGCTAAAGTGTGAAGGTACCCTTAGCTTAGTTTCTTATCATATTGACATGTTTCTATACGTTTATACAGAGAAGTCACTTTGGCATCACAATAGAAAAACTTGACTTCCATGATAAGGAAAGCCTACAATCTGTCTTTTGGCTGCAGAATAGGAAATCAGGACAAGAATTAGGCTCTGCACATGTGCTGCAATAGATGTGCATCGCATCTTACCCAATGGTTGCATGGGAAGAGGCAATCTAAGCCTTTTGCAGCCCCGATAACCTGGAGAGAGCCAACCCATCACAATACCAATTTCTATTTCTCCATCATGCCCCAATTGGCAAAGGAGTTTCAGGGAAGAAGAAGTTGACTTTACAGTATCCAAATATTCCATTTACAATACGCTTAGTACAACATACAGGAGAACTGCCAGTACCAAAAGCACAGCTTATAACTCAAAGTAAACGGAACAATTTTGTTAGAGATTTGGATCTGCCGAAGAGTAAGGCTGAGCTCTTAAGTTCCAGGCTACAGCAGTGGAATAAACTAGTGGGAGATGTTTGGATTTCTTTGTTCCTCCACTGTGATAAAGCTCTTGTCCAA
Organism: Anomaloglossus baeobatrachus; assembly: GCF_048569485.1. Taxonomy (NCBI): domain Eukaryota; kingdom Metazoa; phylum Chordata; class Amphibia; order Anura; family Aromobatidae; genus Anomaloglossus; species Anomaloglossus baeobatrachus. The sequence continues at coordinate 266,235,218 of NC_134358.1, read as the reverse complement.
TTCTTCTTCATGGATGGTGATCTTGTGGCATGCAACAACATCAACAGCTTAAAGGAAATTCTGAAGAAAAGTCATAATCCAGAAGAATGGAGGCTCTTCATCGATTCATCCGAAACAAGCCTAAAAGCTGTCTTGCTGTATAATGAGAAAGCACTACCTTCAATTCTGGTTGGTTATGCAGTCCACATGAAAGAAACCTAAAACAAAATGAAACAGCTGTGGAGGTCCCTGAACCTTGCCCAACATTTGTAGCCCCTTTGGGGTGACATAAAGGTGGTTGTCCTCGTTACTTTCAGGGTGGACACACAAAGTACTGCTGCTTTCGGTGTGAGATAGTCATGCAAGAGAATATCACTACAATAAAAGAGACTGACCTCTCTGACATTCACTTCAGCCAGGGAGTAAAAATGTCCTGCATCCAACACTTATTGACTCACATAAGACTTTTTTACCACTATTACATATCAAGTTGGGCCTAATGAAGAAGTCTGTAAAGACAATGGAAAAAATACAAATGCATTCAAGTATTTATACATTTCAAAGGTTGAGTGAAGTAAAGATAAAGGAAGGAATCTTAATTGGGCCTAAGATTTGTGAGCTACTTCAAGAACAGGAGTTTCTCCATTTATTGCAGGGCAAGGAAATGGCTGCATGGGCAGCATTTGCATTAATCATAACTAAGTTTTTGGGAAACTGAAGAGCAGATAACTATGAAGAGTTGGCAGAAAATCTCCTCAAAACATGTAAGGATCTTGGCAGTAACATGTACTTAAAGAGTAATTTCTTACAGCTGCATCTAGCCTTTGGTCCACCAAACTGTGGAGCAGTGAGCGACAAGTAAGGTGAGAGATGTCACAAAGATATTGCGGCATTGGAGAAAAGATATCAAGGAAAATTAATCCAACAATGGTTTCAGATTACTGTTGGACAATTGTAAGAGGTTATCCGATGTAGGAGCATAAGAGACAAGCAAAAAAGAGTTGTCACTGAATGATGACAAAATTTTGTAGTGCAATTCCTGTAACTGTTTATAACTCGCAACAGTGTTCAGACATGTTTTAGTTATCTGAATTGTTGCTAAGTTTTCTCTAAATGTATATCAAAGAATTGGCATAACAAAATATCCTGCATCTTTATATATGCAAAAATAATAATGTTTCAAAGTACTGAAACTTGTATGATGCATATATCTAGAAGTAAAATGAAAACTCTTTGATATCATAGCAACAAGAGCCATCTAAACATTTTCATTGTCAGATTTGAATTGAGGAAGGCAAAATAATTTACAAATGGCTCTTTTCATTACTGAACCTGACATCTTTCGAACATATGTAGAACAGTGTTGTGTTGCTCGCAAATGGGCAAAAGAACATCAATATCTCTGGAAATGCACTCCTAAGCTTGAGATTGTTGATATTTTTCAGCAATTTTTGTTCTCAAGTCCTCAGACAGTTCTGTTCTCTTTCTGTTCCCCTTGCTTAGTGTGGCACACACAGACACAATATATAAATATTGAGTCAACTTTTCCCCTTTTTTTCTGGATTCAGGTGTGGTTTTCATATTGCTGACACCTGTTACTTGACACAAGTGAGTTTGAACGAGGATCACATGCTTGAAACACTGTTGTTTACCCACAACTTTGGAAAGTTGCCAACAATTTTTTCCAGCCCATTTTTGAAGTTTTGTGTGAAAATATATTAAATTTGCCTTTTTTTCCCTCATTTTTTTATTGTGGTGTTCCAATACACACAAAGAAAATAAATGTGCAATTTCAATAATTTTCTGGGAGAAATACCTCATTTTCTGTATATAAAAAATGTGACTGTATATTAAAAAATGCCAAAAAGAATCATCTTTATTAGCAAGAATTAGATCTGTATTAAAAAAACATACAACACAAAAAAGACAAGGATGAAAACCAGATGAAGGGGAAAAAACAAGTATATCCTATCTACATATGCAGATCAAATAAATAAATAAATAATAACAACTTGAGAAACCAATTCAGCTAATGCACTACAATTACATATGCCAAGTAGTAAAAGAGTACTGTCGCACTTGAACTGATTTATAAACAAATTATAGACCAAGTACAAATTAGTACAAAGGCCCCAATTCATCATGACCGGCGATTTTCTCACTAGTCTTAATGAAGGGGCATGTTGAAGTCATATGCTCCTGATTCATTATGAGGCACACGACGCTTAATGAATCAGGAGCACCTGAGAAGTGGCACGCGCCTCTATGCTATGTGCCACAAGTCAGTAACTGGAGTCAGATTTCTGTCGTGAGGCACTCCACAGCTCGTCATGAATTGGTTGCAGTTGGAGAATCTTACATGAAAATGGCAAACATCACAACATTTTTGCACAACACAAAGTTTTTTATGCCAGTTTTCTGGTGTAAAAGGCTTTAATAAAACTGAGTAAAAGTAATCATGATAATTGAATATACTATAATAAAATTCAGTAATATAAAACAGTTATTGAGCTGATATAATGAATAGACAAGTGGCCCATTGGCATGAATACAGAGCGCCTGCTCCCCCTCACCACTCTTTAAGTTGCGTTTCGCTACTCTAAGTTGCTTCTTCAGGGAGTATGCTGTATGTTTTTTAATGTGTTGCTGATTACTGTTGGTACCTCTGAATATGTTTATTCTTGTGGTATTTTTGGAATTTTTTTTTGTTTATTTTTTGCTGTGTTGACAGATCCTTTATCTATTTTATATGTGAGGTATTGTCTTTTAAAATCAGCTTTTCTTACATAAATAATAATGTAATAACATAATGTAATGACTTAGTAAGTAGATGCAGTCATTCTGTAATACATTAAGTAGACTGAGCAGTCCAACACGAGATGACAAGGCTGCTGTAAATAGTTCTCAAATTCTGGTCTACCTGTATAGTAGTTGTAATTCTGTTTCTGATCATCTGCGCAGTGAATGATAACAATCTGGCATCCTACAGCCACCAGTAGATGAGCTTAACTGTATTAGAGATGAGCGATTCCGTTGAGGCTTGGTTCGCCGGCAGCAAACCAGTCTAGCTCCACAGGCCCGAGCTTGACCCGAACCCCGGATCAAATCACTGATTAGCAGTTTGAGTCCCCACCCACATACAGCCCGCCATAAGCAGATCACTTCCAAGCAAGGGTGGGCCGGCTTTTTCAAACACACTACATTTGATCACTCTGTTGTTTCCCCCAGTGTGCGCCGTTCAAACACTGCAAGCGGCTCATACAGGGCTAAGCACCAAGCGTTCCTGAGCACAGCAATGTTCGCATGACTTTTGTTGACAGGTACAGCATCCGAACCTCGAACCCGAACCTTGATTTTTAAATTTGGTGTTCAGTTCGAAAACCGAACCTCAAGTTTGCTCATCTCTAAATTGTATACAATTTTAGAGTGATAGTTGTACCCTGAAATATATTATATTATTTCTTATATTTCTGCATGATATTTGGAGTTCTTAATCAATAAAAAATATTTGATCCCTTAAAGATATATTGTAAAAATGATTCATCACAGAATTTTTGCCTAAAATTGGCCATGCATAATCCAATTATCCCTTGACCCGACAGTGTTGTGAGTTTTTAATTTTGGGCCGGTGTTCTAGGCATACGTGGCAAGATATTTCTCTCTATTATAAAATATTACTAATGGGTATGACTGCACGTACATTTTTTCATACAATAGCTGATTCAATTCCATTATTGTAGAGTTTAATCAGTAATAACAACCAAGAAAAAGTCCTTAATCTGTTACGACTAATGGAACAAATTTCTGTCTGTCACATCCAATCGTTTTAGTAACACAGATTCACCAGGGAATGGTGGAAATTCCCTGCAGTCTCACATGTCTTTGTATCAGGACTGTCAACGATGATAATTTACTGGCTAGATTTTATAATGAGCTAGAATTCGGTTTAACCTGTAGCGTGCACCGTTTGAGGTTCTTATGCGATGTTGTTTTTCTATTGACATCAGTAGGAAAAAAATACAGCATATAAAATTGCCAGTAGAAGGAAATATAGGATAATTTAGAGAACTGGCTGCCGCTGACCACAGGAAACAACATGCACGGCAGTGTGGCAGGGATGCGGCACTGAGCCCCGTGTGAGTATGTCTGTACATAAAGGAAATAGATAAGGCTCTGTTCACACCACATACTGTGGAGAATTTCCCAATATTTGCAATGGACGCCCTTTGACTCCCACTGTGAGAAAAGAAAATGTATACCGTGTAGTCCACTATGCTATGTAAGACAAAAGAAGAAAAAAATACAGTATCTCTAAGTATAATTCCTATCTGTATGGCCATGACTGGTTTGACATATGTCAGGATTAGTGGATGCATTTTTCTGTGTATTTGCCGAATGTAGCCTAATAGCGAGGTCAACTCTACTACATGTTTAGGCAGCTGTTACCACCGGGATGACATATGGCGATGTGCGCTCCTAGCCCTCACCACTTGCCAACCTTGCCCGGGCCAATACTGAATATTGTATGATAAGTGGATTGCAAGCACCACAAGGATGATGAATTCTGTACTTGGAAAATAATAAAAGAAGACAACACACAAGGAAAATGAAGAGAACACCTTCACCTCCTTCTACATACTGTATATAAACTGAAAACCTCAGCAATCAATGCTTAATTAAAAATATTCTTAATGTGCGTTACGTCCTAGGACTAAAATATGATGGAGATGTTTTTGCACTCTTGTATCGGGGATTCAGCATAAGATGGGAAAGTGCTGATGTGAGACGGAGAAAGGGAGACATATTTTATCTGAAATCCCATCCCTACCATCCATATATTGATTGTCTCCTTCTTGGAGACTTTATGAAATGATTGTTTCTGCTATTGTTGCAAGAATAAAAGAAGAAAAGCTGTGGAGCATCTTACAACTTTTATTTGCACAGAAGCAGGGAAATTGATTATGCACGTTTACAGAGATTGAATAGGGTGGAATTAGGGGATATACTGTACATAGATTTTGTGACAGGGACTATGACCTTTGCTAGTTTATTATTGAGAAAACAAATAACATCAGCTGCAGCGGTCAATGGAAAGGAGAAAATCAAAGGGAGCTATTTAGAGTCTTGTTTAACCCTTCTTGACTAGAAAGGTGCCCTAATGTCATTGTCCGATCGATGCACTGCAAAAGCTAAATAAATGGCCTAATTGTGAAAATGAGCGGTATTCTATCAGTCACTGATGAAGCCTGGCTTATTAATCCAACAAGACCCCACTATTATCATTATGTAAAAAGGTAACCAATATACTATTGTAAACTCTGCTATTTGCCCTTACAGGGGTGTTTCTGTCAGTTTCGGTTTTTTATCATCTTATTTTTTTTTAAGCAAAATCCATTCCTAGGCTGTGTAAAAGGAGTTTAAGTACATAAGAAAAGCAAGTACAAAAAATAGCTTGATTAAAGCGAATGTCCATTAGGCTACTTTCACACATCCGGTTTGAGCAGTGTGGCTCGATCCGGCTGTGAAACCTATGCAACGGATGCGGCGAAAACACCGCATCCTATGCATAAGTTTTTACATGCGGCCCGTACGTTTTTTCCGGTTGCGGCATGCTACTGAGCATGCGCAGTGGAAGAAACCGCATGCGACGGCCGGATCCGGCGTCCATAGGCATGCATTGAAAAATGCGCCGCAGCGGCCGGATGCGGTGCGATGCGTTTTTTTTGCCGGCGCAAAAAACGTTCCAGGCAACGTTCCATCCGGCCGCGGCATCAGCTAAATCTGCCGCATGCGACAAAAACCGGACCGAACGCAAGCCCATGCGGCACAATACAGCACTAATGTAAGTCTATGCAAAAAAAAATGCAACCGGTGGCAAAAAAAACTGTTGCGGTTTTTCTGCCGAGCGCCGTATTGTGTCGCAGAGCAAAACCGGATGTGTGAAAGTAGCCTTACTCTTACATTATGGCCTATCCTTAGGACAGGTCATCAATGTCTGATCAGCCAGGATCCAACACCCAGCAACCCCGCCGATTAACTGTTCTCGGTGCCAGCAGCAGCAGCAGGAAGCCGGAAATGCTCAGTTCCAGAGCTGCCCCATCTTTTGATAGCGACTGCGGCCGGGTACTGCTCATTCATCTCTTATTGATTTGAATATGAGGCACATGTACAGTACCCAGCTGCAGCCATTATTAGTTGACGGGGTAGCTCCTAAACTGAGCACTTCCGTCTGCCTGCTGCCAGCACCGAGAACCACTGATTGGTGGGGGCATGGGATGTCGGACTCCAACCGATCAGGCATAGATGACTTATCCTAGGAATAGGTCATTAGTCTAAAAGTAGTGGATAACCTTTTTAATGACTAACTGGCATAGAATGTCCAAGGGAAGAGGACAGTAGGTAAAGGTAAAATTGCTCACATAGCAATCTTATAGTGAATCGTTATTGTTGGTTGTAGACTTTCTATAACGATATGGGAATTCAGGCTGGTTTTGGGGTTGAGAAGAGTCCATTTCATTAAAAGGAATAGGGACTAAACCACAGTACCTGAATATTGCCACTACACAGTCTACAGAGTTGTAGTGTGCCGGCTCCATACACTGTTTACTTTTGGCCACCGTGGGATCTACAAACAACAGATCTGTGGGGCTGCCAGACTACCACCAATCCAAAATAATAATCTATTAAATTCTATGTCCCAGACAACTTCTATGTCATCATTGTAATCAAATAATATTTCTAGCCTTTGTACTTCTTAAGAAGATGGAAACTGAAATGGCCACTCAATTAAAAATTAAAGATAGGTTTGGGTATGTGTAGCACATTCAGCAATAAGTGTTTTTATACGTTTCAAGCTTTACTTTTGAATACTATCTTCACAGCCTTTAAAGTTCTTCTTCAAGAGGTTGGTCACTACTTTTAGATTGATAGCCAATCCTTAGGATAGGTCTTCAATGTCTGAGCAGCCGGGGTCTGACACCCCACAGCCCCGCCAATCAGCTGTTGCTGGCACCAGCAGCGGCAGTAGGTGGCTAGAAATGCTCAGGTCCAGAGCTGTTCCATCAACCACTAGCGGCCGCAGCTGGGTACTGCACATCTGCCTCATATTCAAATCCATAGGAGGCAGATGTGCCGTACCCGGCCGCGGCTGCTATTCGAAGACAAGCTGCTCCGGAACTGTGCATTTCTGGCCGCCTGCTACCGCCGGCACGTAAACAGCTGATCGGCGAGGGTGCGGGATGTCGGACATCGGCCGATCGGACATTGATGTCCTATGCTAAGGATAGGGCATCAATGTAAAAGTAGTGGACAACCCCTTTAAGAAGACTATTACCATCAGAGTTCAGCATTTGCTTCCTCTTCAAGTTAAAGAAAGCCACCTATTGGTTGTATTTGTTCATTTCATCTTGTCTGGCAGGAAGCTTATAATGCAGAATAGCTATTGCCATATAATCTCTCCTTTGGTCCCCAACAGTGGACAGAGGTCAAGCTACCTTGATTGTCTTTACCAGTCTGAAACTTTGATCCCAAAAAGTGTCTTATCTTGTCAAATTTTTTTTTTAGTTCTGTTTTGATTGAAGAATAAAATTATAGCTGCTTCCTATAAAAATCTATGTGGAGGGGAGAGTGAAGGGAAAATGGGGAAGAGCATATAAAAATATAGAATGTAGTGTTTAATGGCTAGAGGTTCATGGAAACTGCAAAATAATACAGGTACTAGTCATGTAATAGTCTGAAATAGTGTTTTTCCTCATAATAATTGAGGGCATGATGTGGAAGAATGCAAGTAAAGTATACTGGCAGCCACATTAGATAGTTGTTATCAGTATGGTTTGGCTGATAATTCGGCCAGTAGCTACCTCTCCAAATTCCTGAATATACAGAATTACGCACTCTGCCAAGCTCTCTTAAGTTCTCTACAAGAGAGCCACTGACATACTCCTATGGTGGGCTTATCTTACTGAGAAATAGAAAATAAATTACAGTAGAACTGAAAAATTTAGAAAAATTCAAATTCCACAAAATGTTGATTTCTTGCAATTCACTTCCACATGAAATTAGCAAAATAGCAGCATTCCTGAAATAATAAGAGCCATTGAAATGATAAAAGAAAAGTCAACATCACCCATTCAGACCTCACTGCATATTCTGATCAAAGTAAAACACTGAAATCCCTTGGCAGTGCGCATGTCATGACATTATGAGGTTGTGACCAGCCACACATTTGCTCAGAACCCTCTTGGGCCTCATTGGAGCCAAATATCTGGCATAGCATAAGAGGCCCGTGGAGTTCAGCGCAAGCAGTGGTGATCAGAAAACGTGAGTAGGGGTGGGCGAACCCCCCGTTGTTCGGTGTTTGGGAGACTAGCCCGAACGTTTTGTAAAGTTCGCGTTCGGGTTCTGATATAATGCGAATTTGCGTCCGAACACCGAACCTGGACTTTATAGTTATGTGATGGGGCGGGGGGGCTGTAAAATAAAGAATATAGTTAATAATAAACATTGTCATTATACTTACAGGTCCCGCGACGCATCCTGCAGACTCTGTCTCCCGCCGCTTCTCCTTCCGATCATCGCTGTTGCTTCCCGATAACCAGCACTGATGATAGGACCTTCCGTGACGTCATAGCATGTGACCAGTAACGTGTGTATTATCTCATTGGCTAAAGACTGGTCACATGGCTATGACGTCATGCTAGGTCATGTGAGTGCATCTCTCCGGTACTTGGTGCTCGCCCAAGCATCTCCGTACTCAGTATACTTGGCAAGTGCCGTGTACCGGCTAGATGGTCTGGCACATGGTCGGCTCCCCGTCCCTGCATGTCGGTGCTCTTTATAGAGTCAGCCCACATGCAGGGACTGGCTGCCACAGCCGGTGAATAGCGGCCCCGGGAATCAAGTGCTCACCATTGCTATAGTAACCCGTCACCGCTTACCAACCCGCAGCCTCTGATCAGTCATTGAGTGATTAGACTGCACGGGGAGCAGCAGCGTTCTTCCTCCCATGCAGTGCTTTCTGATGTACCAGAGCTGCATGGATTGCAGGAGAAAGAAGACAAAAGACCAGGATCGTGGAGGGGTGAGAGGGAGTAATAAACATGGAGTCTGTAAGTGTGTCTGCGTATTTATTTCTAGTAAAGTATATTTTTCTTTGTGTGCTGTCTTTTTTTAACCCTTTATTGGAGATTCTTAATGGCCGCGTCAAACTTGCCTGACATTAAGAATCTCTGGCTTATTACTAGCTAATAAAACAAAGCTAGTATTAACCCCTTATTACCCAGCATGCCACCCGTCACCAGGGCCACTGGAAGAGTTGGATACAGCGCCAGAAGATCGCGCTTCTATGAAAACGACATTTTCTGGGGCGGCTACGGACTGCAATTTGCAGCAAGGGGAGGGGCCCAGAAAATGGGCCAACCTGCGCTGAAGATTTCAATCCCCAGCTGCTTAGTTGTACCTGGCTGGACACAAAAATGGGGCGAAGCCCATGTAGTTTTTTTAATTATTTAATGAAATTCATTAAATAATTAAAAAAAGGGCTTCCCTATATCTTTAGTTCCCAGCCGGGTACAAATAGGCAGCTGGGGGTTGAGGGCAGCCCGTACCTGCCTACTGTAGCTGGCTAGCATACAAAAATATGGCAAAGCCCATGTCATTTTTTTTTTGTTTTTTGGCAAAAAACTTAAAAAAAAATGCTTCCCTGGGGATTTTCCATTGCCAGTGAAGGTAACATCAAGTAGTAGGGGTTAGCAGCCAGTAGCTGCTTGGATTACCCTTAGCTAGCAATAAAAAAATGCAGCGGGAGCCCGCAATTTTTTTTTAATTATTTATTTAAATAGCTAAAAAAAAAAAAAGGGCTTCCCTGTATTTTGATTGCCTGACATCACAGTACTGTGAAAATAAATAAATCATTACAAAAATGACATAGCGATCCGCTGTATTTTTGATTCTCAGCGCAGCTAAAGCAGACGGCTACGGGCTGCCACCCCCATCTGTCTGGCTTTACCTTGGCTGACAATCAAAATACAGGGAAGCCCATTAATTTTTTTATTTAAAAATTAATTTAAAAAAAAATGCATGGGCTCACCCCGTATTTTGATCGCCAGCCAGGTAAAGCCAGGCAGCTGGGGGCTGGGATTCTCGGCAGCCCGCAGCCGCCCCTAGAAATGGCGTATTGTTTCTTAGCGCCATTTCCAGGCGCTTTATCCGTCCAGCGGTCGTGATGGCGGTGGCTCACTGGGTAATAAAGGGGTTAATACCAACTTTGTATTCTCAGATGGTACTAAGCCCGAAATTCATGGCGTCACGCCAAAATAGACATGACCACCATGAATTTCTAGGAAACAGTAAAAAAAACCACAACACAGCGAAAATGTTTTTATTAGAAATAAAACAAAAAACATTTAGAGACTCCACCTTTATTATAAAAAAAATCCTTAGTCCGACGTAATCCACAGGGAAAGCAATGTTAGCTTCATCACTCTGTACAGACACAGTCTATACACAGTGAGAAGCAAAGTCAACTCTGCTTCATCTTGTACACAATAAGGAAAACAAGGAAGGAACAACCACGAAAGGGCAGTCTCCAGTCAAGGAAACTGCCTATACCAAAACATGGTATCCATCCACAGACAGCTGTTTCGGGGTATTTGCCCCTCATAAGTGTGGAGTAGGAAACTGGCTAGTGAGAGCAATGCCTAATAGAAGACTACATAGGTAAGGATGGTTGACCTCGGGGAGATCAACATCCAACACCACAGAGACACCATCGCATGTTTCTCAATGCAGTGACACTAGAACAAGGCCCCCTGGGAACATATGCAAAACAAGAATGCCGCGGAGACACCATCACATGTTTCTCAACGCTGGCAGGAAAATAGCCAGGTCTTTCATCGGGAAGGAACAACCACGGGAAGGGCAGTCTCCAGTCAAGGAAACCGCCTATACCAAAACATGGTATCCATCCACAGACAGCTGTTTCGGGGTATTTGCCCCTCATCAGTGTGGAGTAGGAAACTGGCTAGTGGGAGCAATGCCTAGTAGAAGACTACATAGGTAAGGATGGTTGACCTCGAGGAGTTTCCTGCCAGCGTTGAGAAACATGTCATGGTGTCTCTGCGGCATTCTTGTTTTGCATATTTTCCCAGGGGGCCTTGTTCTAGTGTCACTGCGTTGAGAAACACGTGATGATGTCTTTGCGGTGTTGGACGTTGATCTCCCCGAGGTCAACCATCCTTACCTCTGTCATCTTGTGCACAGACAGTCTATACACAGTGAGAAGCACAGAGAGTCAGCCTGCTGCATCGTTCTGGACAGAACGATAAAGCAGACGCTGACAATGACGGGATGATTGCACTTGCGTCTCGCAGTGCATTACCCCACTCTCCCGACAGCAGCGCCTCAGCTGTGAAAATGCTTGCAGCTGACCCGCTGCCATCGGGAGATTGTGCGCCGTGATGCGATGACACTCGAATCATGACGCACCAGGACCTGTGATGATGTCATACTCACATGACCAGTCTGTAGCCAATGAGGTAATACAACAGTCAAATGTGACTGGTCACATGGGTATGACGTCATGGCTGGTCCTTTTAGCAATAGGTGCTTACCAGGGGAACAGCAATGATTGGACGCAGAAGCAGAACTGCTGGGAGGCAGAGTCTGCAGGATGCGCCACGGGACCTGTAAGTATGATCAGAATGTTTTTTTAATAACATGCTTTTTTTTAACATGAACTGTAACACGAACGTCCCAGAAAGCTCGTGGTCATGTGCACGAACACTATGTGTTCTGTACGGACTACGGACTTTACAATTCGCGTTCGCCCATCACTAGTGCTGAGGATTAGACAGGTGGCAGTGAGTAGCGGTGGGGTCAGAGAGGTGAGCGGTAAGGTGAGTATATGGATTTTTCAAACTTTTTACATATTATCTTGCTGCGTGAAGAAACCTGGGAGCATAATAAGGGTTGTTAAATTCCTAAAGAACAACTTCCTTGAAAATTAAACTTCCTGAGTAAAATTGTGCCAACATGCCTGATCTGGTGATGTCAAACAAAAACAAAAGGATCATCAGTATGAAATCGGACCGGTGACGTCGGGGGAGTGTGTCAGGGGACCCCCATATGCCTTAACCAATCGATGTTATTATCTCATGTGTATTGGGGCCTTAAGGGGCCAAAATGATTGCCAAATAGTGTGGCACTTTTCTGTCTGGTCTTGATAATGACTTTTGGGGACCTGTATGAAGGTATTTACCTTGTTTATGGCGTGTCTAACAGGCTTAGACCAAGAATCCACCCGGTTTGTTGGAAAATCTTGATGCTAATCTGTGCTGGCACAGCTCTACTAATGTGAGAGTAGTCATACTAAGTACTGTAAAATTGTAGTTGTGCAACAATGGATGTCATTGCAAAGACGCTGCGGAATAAAAGCCTAAAAGACTAAAGAAAACCGTCTCCTGATGATTATGGAGTAGTCCCAATTATTTCCCATTCCATCAATTCTTAATATATTTTGTATTCTCTGCATAGAGTGTAAACACAAAACACAATACACTAATTATAAGTAGACATTCCTTAATCGCTTGCAATAAAACAATTCAGTGTATAGTGCAAAATGGCCCTGAATGCTAATAATATGTTTTTTATTCCAGCTTCACTCAGACCAGGATACTGAGGATGGAACATTAAAATATATCCTCTCTGGAGATGGAGCTGGAGATATATTTGTGATCAATGAAAATACTGGCGACATTCAAGCAATAAAACGTCTGGACAGAGAAGAAAAGTCGTCATATGTATTAAGTGCCCAAGCTGTGAACAGAGATACAAGGATAGCTGTTGAGCCTATGTCTCAGTTTGTCATCAAGATTCATGACATTAATGACAATGAGCCAAAATTTACCAGGGATGTTTACACTGCCACTGTGCCAGAAATGTCAGACGTGGGTAAGTGCCACCATTCTTTCATGTATAGGAGCAACCGCAAATTTTGTCTGCTTGGTGGTTTGATGTTTGCTTTATGAAGTTTGGATATCAAAATAATGAAGGTCTCAATTGGAATGTAAGTCAATACACATAAAGAATGAGGACAGAAGAGTCTACATTGCACGCTTTCTTATTTTCTCTAGGCATATGATCTGATAACTGGAGCCATTACTTACTTCCCATTTGTCAAATACAATGAGAGGAATTTATCAAAGGGAATGTGTTAGCAGGTTTTTGCTGCATCATCTGAGAGCAGCATGATGTAGGCTAAGAGATCCTGAATCCAAAGATGTATCACTTAGATTACTGGCTGACACAATCAGAATTTTTAGATTTAGCCATGTAGCAGAGCTAAGAGTGCTGTCTCGCCCACACCAGGCTCTCTATAGACATTGTACAGGTACATTGACAATGAGGTGCCAATCAGAGGAGGGAGTGTACCGGACTGCCCTGCACTTGACTTAGTAGTCCGAGCCATGCGTAAGCAAACATAGCAAATAAGCAACAGATCAGACCTTGACAAAGCAGGCATCCCTGAAATCCATGTTTTAACCCTTGCTGCATGCTCATTTCAGATTACATAGCAAAAATCTGCTGACATATTCTCTTTAAGAAAGATGTTTGATAAGTTAGTCTAAACTAGAGCCCGCTACAATAAAAAGCACCTAATAGTGCATGCCTCTTATTACATTTGGTATATGTTGGGCTGCCCAAGAACCACAAACTGAAATAATACCCTGTGTGGATTTCAATGAAAATTCATGCCAATTTCTGGCCTGAAATCTTGTAAATGAGCAACGCATGGTTTGTCAATGTCTCCCCTACCTCTAAACCTCATCTACTATAAAAATAAAAACTTCAAAAAAATGGTGTTAAATTAACTCTGCGCAAGCTATAACACAGAATAGATGCAGACCAAAATGTTCACATTTTTTACACATGTAAATTGGAACAAATGGTTTCAGGAGTATCTCCGAAAATGTTATGTAATGGGCGTCATCTACACATAAAAGGGTTAAAAGATTACAGTCATACAATTTATTTACACGTGTACATTTTATGAGAAAAGAATATTTCCAGTGTAAAAATCCTTCCTACCCAAAGGACTCCTCCAGTTTGACGTTTGTGGCAAGCTTCAGTCTTGAGGATTGTTCTCCTGATTGCAATATGGCCGTATTTTCTGATCATTGTTGGGGTATGTGCACACAGCGTCTTTTTAATGTGGATTCCGTCTGGAACCCGCCTGAAAGAGCGCTCTATAAATGTTAAACATATGCACTGGAACGTCAAAACCAGTTGCTGTGCATACGTTACGTCTTTTGTAACTACTTTTCAGCAGCAAATCAAAAATGTCTAAAAAGACATCAAAGAAGGCTCATCAGGAAAAACCACCAATGTTTTCCTAATGTCTTCTGCTTCAAACAAGTATGCAGTATACTGGCGTCTAAAAGGCACCACATGCACATATCCTTATGGCCACAATTGCAGCCCTGACCTCGAGTCTTCAGACTTGAAGAGCCTCGTAGGCATACAGTATGTTCTGTTGTTAGTTTAGGTCATGACAAGGCTTGCGGCCAGAATATAGGCGCAATTATTTCAACGTGCACCAAATTTATTAATATGCATGTGCCATTAAATATCTTTGATGCAATTTACTCCAACAAACTTATGTTTAAAGGGCATCTACTCAAGGCCCATATGTGGACATACAGTTCTTTCAAATGTAAATCCATCAACACCTTTATATCTGCAACTTGTTGCTGCATTTCCAAGTAATCAGCATTGCACATGCAAATCATATGCAAATGAGGCATAAGTTCTCCACCGAGAAACTAACAAGTCTCTGCCTCCTGAAGTTGTTTCACTGGTTAGCACCAGACTAGTTAGCTTGGTAGCTCACTGACTCTTTGCCTGGTACTTGATATTCCACAGGCAGTGAGCTATTACTCAAGCTATAGAGGCTGTTGCTGGATGGGGTAACAACAGTGGGAGGCAGTGGCTCCTTAAGTGCTTTGTCATGCTGAGAGCACTTAACCACTCATTTAAATATGTATTAATAAGCTAAATACTTGGAAATGCAGCAGCAGATGGAAGATTTAAAGGTGTGTTGATAGCTCTATGTTTAAAAAGAACTGCATGACCATTATTTGATTTTGGGGGATGATTTTAGTGACAGATTCCCTTTAAGACAGTTTACTCCTCTAATGGCAGTAGTGTATGACTAACATATAAATATAGATGATCTCTAAGCTAAGTTTACATTTTCACTAATCATCCCTTAAAATGAATGCAGCCACAATCCGTTGCCAAAAAACTTGTGCAAACACAACTTTTTTGTCCGTTTTTAAAAAAATATATATTTTTTTAGGACCCAGTTTTTTAACATGGGAGTCTATGGAAAACGGATCTGTTAACTGATTACTATTTAGCCATCCGTTTTTCTTTCATTTGTAAAGGAGCCAATTTTTGTTCACTGGATCATTTCAAATGGGAGATAACACCAAAGACATACTGATAGGGAATTTAGATTGTTAACCCCATGGGGACAGTGTTGCTGATGAATGTAAAGCGCTGTGAAATTAATGGCGCTATTCGTTGATGGGTCCGTTTTCCATAGACTCCAATGTTAAAGAAACAAATGCTGCAAAAATCAACTTTTTTCAAAACAGACAAAAACGTTGTGGGCTTTTTTGCCAACGGTTTGCTGCTGGATCTGTTCTAACAGATGATTACTGGACATGTGAGTATAACCTAATACTTTATACAGTAATTTTATGCTCATCAGTAATTGTATAATAAAAGTGGACTGATATCGTCACTTTAAGGGCAGATCACTCAGTTGTACAAAGCGCCTGATAGCGAAATATCCATTATCACTAAGATCATTGTACAAAGGTTCTGAGATGAAATAAAATTCTACATTAAATCCCCCATGAAGTTTAACTTTTTTCTCCAACTTTGTCATTCTTTGTGACAAACATTAGTTTGGCAATTAAAAAAGAAATTGAAAAAAAAATAAAAACCACAGAAAGGGGGAAAAAGACAAGTTAAAAAAACCAACTGTCAAAAGTCGGGATAATGAAGCATGTAATCAAAGATTAAAAGGCAATGGCAAATTGTACAAAGAAAGATCTTTTTAATGGGCTGATAAAAGTGTTCAAAGACAAAGGTTTCACAACTATGTATCTCCTCTTATGATGACAGTTGTTAAAATGTAGCAACACAGATGAACAATGGGAAAACCTAGTCGCACATATCAGATCCGTTGATCTTCCAGACTGCAGCAAGGAGAGAAGAGTAGATAATTAGTTCTCATTAGGGCTGCCTTTGTAGGCAGAGATAATAACCCAAGTGCACATAAGTGTCTGTTCCTCGTTTTTCTTATGACTCGCTGGTCACACAGGCATACTGTACTCTTTGAACCATTTAATGTAAATTTCATTTTTCCA
Source organism: Anomaloglossus baeobatrachus (assembly GCF_048569485.1). Taxonomy (NCBI): domain Eukaryota; kingdom Metazoa; phylum Chordata; class Amphibia; order Anura; family Aromobatidae; genus Anomaloglossus; species Anomaloglossus baeobatrachus. The sequence goes on along the minus strand of NC_134358.1, from coordinate 266,218,803 downwards.
CAGATGTATAACTTTGGGTACGAACAATGCCAATGTTATTAGGAATCCACATGTGTCTGGAATCCCACAGAAGTCCTTGTAGCAGTAATCAGTGTACAAAGATGAAACATATAATTGTACTTTATTTCTTTGAGCAGTATATATATATATACAGTTAGGTCCAGAAATATTTGGACAGTGACACAATTTTCGCGAGTTGGGCTCTGCATGCCACCACATTGGATTTGAAATGAAACCTCTACAGCAGAATTCAAGTGCAGATTGTAACGTTTAATTTGAAGGTTTGAACAAAAATATCTGATAGAAATTGTAGGAATTGTACACATTTCTTTACAAACACTCCACATTTTAGGAGGTCAAAAGTAATTGGACAAATAAACCAAACCCAAAAAAAAATTTTTAGTTTCAATATTTTGTTGCGAATCCTTTGGAGGCAATCACTGCCTTAAGTCTGGAACCCATGGACATCACCAAACCCTGGGTTTCCTCCTTCTTAATGCTTTGCCAGGCCTTTACAGCCGCAGCCTTCAGGTCTTGCTTGTTTGTGGGTCTTTCCGTCTTAAGTCTGGATTTGAGCAAGTGAAATGCATGCTCAATTGGGTTAAGATCTGGTGATTGACTTGGCATTGCAGAATGTTCCACTTTTTTGCACTCATGAACTCCTGGGTAGCTTTGGCTGTATGCTTGGGGTCATTGTCCATCTGTACTATGAAGCGCCGTCCGATCAACTTTGCGGCATTTGGCTGAATCTGGGCTGAAAGTATATCCCGGTACACTTCAGAATTCATCCGGCTACTCTTGTCTGCTATTATGTCATCAATAAACACAAGTGACCCAGTGCCATTGAAAGCCATGCATGCCCATGCCATCACGTTGCCTCTACCATGTTTTACAGAGGATGTGGTGTGCCTTGGATCATGTGCCGTTCCCTTTCTTCTCCAAACTTTTTTCTTCCCATCATTCTGGTACAGGTTGATCTTGGTCTCATCTGTCCATAGAATACTTTTCCAGAACTGAGCTGGCTTCATGAGGTGTTTTTCAGCAAATTTAACTCTGGCCTGTCTATTTTTGGAATTGATGAATGGTTTGCATCTAGATGTGAACCCTTTGTATTTACTTTCATGGAGTCTTCTCTTTACTGTTGACTTAGAGACAGATACACCTACTTCACTGAGAGTGTTCTGGACTTCAGTTGATGTTGTGAACGGGTTCTTCTTCACCAAAGAAAGTATGCGGCGATCATCCACCACTGTTGTCATCCGTGGACGCCCAGGCCTTTTTGAGTTCCCAAGCTCACCAGTCAATTCCTTTTTTCTCAGAATGTACCCGACTGTTGGTTTTGCTACTCCAAGCATGTCTGTTATCTCTCTGATGGATTTTTTTTTTTCAGCCTCAGGATGTTCTGCTTCACCTCAATTGAGAGTTCCTTAGACGGCATGTTGTCTGGTCACAGCAACAGCTTCCAAATGCAAAACCACACACCTGTAATCAACCCCAGACCTTTTAACTACTTCATTGATTACAGGTTAACGAGGGAGACGCCTTCAGAGTTAATTGCAGCCCTTAGAGTTCCTTGTCCAATTACTTTTGGTCCCTTTAAAAAGAGGAGGCTATGCATTACAGAGCTATGATTCCTAAACCCTTTCTCCGATTTGGATGTGAAAACTCTCATATTGCAGCTGGGAGTGTGCACTTTCAGCCCATATTATATATATAATTGTATTTCTGAACATGTTTTTGTAAACAGCTAAAATAACAAAACTTGTGTCACTGTCCAAATATTTCTGGACCTAACTGTATATATATATATATATATATATACACACACATATATATATATATATATATATATATATATATATACTGCTCAAAAAAATAAAAAATAAAGGGAATACCAAAATACAAAATCTTTGTTTTAGGCAATATGCGCACTAGAAAGTGACTTTTTCTTAAGGAAAATCCGGACCCTCTTAAAGAATCCCGCACCCGCAGTAAAAAAAAAACACCAAAACTGCAGCGGTATCCGCATGCCAGTTTGCCACGGATTTACCGCAGATTTTCCGCAGGTTGGTCCCTGCGGATTTTTACCATTATCTATGGCAAAAAACGCAGGTACCTGCAGAAAAGAAGTGACATGCTCGTTAATTCCGCAGCGGAAAACCTGCTGGTATAAAAAGAGCATTTTTTAAAACCCATAAGATTTGCTGGGGAATGACTGCAGAAATGTTAGACACATTTTCTGCAGCAAATCTGCGGCAAAATCCGTGGTAAATCCGCAGCGTGCGCACATAGCCTAACTGTTCCCTTTATTTCTTTGAGCAGTATATGGTGGTCCAAAATTAGGTGGACAGTATGTGTAATACGGTTATCAAACTTGGTGTAAAGTGAAACTAACTCAGTTGCACTTAGCAACCAATCAGATTCCACCTTTCATTCTTCACAGACTCTTTGGAAAATGAAAGGTGGAATCTGATTGGTTGCTAAGGTCAACTGAGTCAGATGAAACTAACATCAACCTGTACCAGAATCATGGGAACAAGAAAGTATGTAGAAGGCTTGGAACAGCTCATGACCCAAAGTACGTTATCTGTAAAACATGACAAGGCAGTGTGATTGCCGGACATTCATGGGTTCCAATGGCACTGGGTCATTAGTGTTTATTAATGATGTGACTGAAGATAGAAGGACCCGGATGAATTCTGAAGTGTACAGAGCTATACTTTCTGTGCAGATTCAATCAAATGCAGCAAGGTTCATTGGACAGCACTGCACAGTACAGATGGACAATGCTCCAAAACGAACTGAGAAAGCAACTCAGGGTTTTTAAGGCAAAGAAGTAGAATATTATGAATTTGCCGGGTCAGTCATCAAATCTCAACCCCATCGAGCATGCATTTCACAATACTTAAAGGGAACCTGTCACCGTATTTTGGCTTTCTAACCTTCAACTAGCACCTTAAGCAGTGCTTGTGCTGCATTCTATGAAGGTGCATGTGATAGTCTGACTCTCCCTGTACACCCCACAAATACCTTTATAAAATCTCCCATTCTGTATGCAAATCCTTGGGTTTGGTCCAATAGGTGTCCCAATCTGCACCTTCTGTCCCTCCTTTCATCATCCTCTTGTGCTGATTGACTTGGATGACTCCTCGGATGCCATCCACGTGGGCAGGCAAAATCTCACGTCTGTGCAGATATATTCCCAGCTCGCCTAGGCGCACTTGACTGTCCTATTGCAGGCAGAGCTGAAGACATTAATGAGTTCTCTGCACAGGAGTAAAATTTTGGCCGGCGATGTGGATGATGTCACCTGCTTCATCCACATCGCTGGGCAAATTCTCGTGCCTGCGCAGAGAATTCGCCAGTTCACGCAGGCTTACCTATGTTTTCGGCTCTGCTCTCAACAGTGCAAAGCGAAGTGCGTCTGCACGAGTAGGGAATAATTGTGGGCAGACCCTAGCTTTTGCCCACCTACATGAATAGCTCCCTAGGCGTCATCCACGTCAATCAGCACAAGAGGACACCAAAAGGAGAGACTGGAGGTGCAGATTAGAATGCCCATCAGACCAGACTAGACAATTTACATACTTGGCGGGAGACTTTATAAAATGTATTTGTGTGGTTTACAGGTGGGGCAGGGGGTAATGTGCACCTTTATAGAATGCAACACAGAAGCTGCTTAAGCTGCTAGTTTTAGCTTTGAAGGCCAAAATCTGGTGACAGGTTCCCTTTATGGCACAAAGACCCACAAACAACCAACAACTGAAGTCAGCTGTAGTAAAGGCCTGGAATGCAACACAAAGGTAAAGTAAATTTGTCCAATTACTCTTGTGTCCCTGAAATAAGGAGGCTTTGCCTGAAATAAGGAGGCTTTGCCTGAAATAAGGAGGCTTTGCCTGAAATAAGGAGTCTTTGTAGAAAAGGACTGCAAATCGTAAATGTTTCACAGGGCTTTTTGGTCAACTGCTTTAATTAAACCTGAAAGTCTACACTTCAATTGCATCTCAGTTGTTTCATTTTAAATAAAAATTAGTGACGTGTAGAGCCAAAACCACAAAAGAATCTGTCACTGTCCAAATATTTCTGGACCTAACTCTTTATACATATACACAATATATATATATATATATATATATATATATATATATATATATATATATATATATAATTAAACATCTATCATTCATAGTGCCAAAATAATAAAAGAAAAAAGTAATAGCAAATATATGTATATATATATATCAATGTATTATATATTTTTTGTTTTGTTATTTTTTGCTTCATACATTTATTTTTCTGTAACTCGGCAATGTGCAGATTTGTCAGAAGTCATGATTTACTGCAGAAAAATGACCCAGGGAAGACAGATGCACATTAAATTTATCTAGACAGCACTATATGAGACTGAAAATTGCCTTGTCTGAATGAGAGCCCTCGGATTTGCTTGGATCTTTTTTTTTATTCTTAAATACTCTGGCATTGCCATTATAAAATGGGTTCTTACCCTGTTTTCTATGGATGAATGAGAATTCAGAGAACTTAAAATATGATGTTCTGACAACAGTATTGAGTTTGACAGAAGAAAAGTAAATGAATAGCCAACATAAGCCAGCTTTTTACGTAATGGCCCTATAAATAAGTACAGATGCAGTTTGCACTAGTGCGTCGTTTTACATATACCCCCTGTTGTGTGCACTGGTGCTAAATTAATACGTTTAATAAAATTATGCTCTTTCCATCACATGAATAAAACTCATTTCATAATTATCTGTGCATTAGCCTACTTTTCACCATATGTCACTGCATTCATCCATTATCTGATTGACATATTTAACCTTGCACATCAGAAGTCTCGGAAACAGCACGAATTTGAGAAGGGGACATTTTCCTGTTGATAAAAGGACCCTTATTTTTTTTTTTACATTGAAGAGCCTAACGATACGCTGGAGCCTAATGAGCGATTGTGCAAAGATGTCTATCTGTTCTACTTAAATGATGTACTAAGCAATTTAATGTGAATGTAAGTGCTGTATGAACCTTCCTGAGGATGGCCGGTTAATGAAACATACGTCTCATATAATAGGAATGCTTTACTAATGCTAGGAGCTATGATTCAATGGAACGCATTCATATCGAGGTGATAAGTCTGAGAGCTTTCGCTCAATGTGAAGTCTTCCCTCTTTGAAAGTAACAGTAAGAAGTAAGAATAAAAGGAAATTATAGGGATTTATTTCTGGAGAGAACATTTTACAGTTTCATTTTCCATTGAAATGCAATTTGGAAAACTCTATGTTAAGCTATATAACTTTTACCTTGACTATATTAACGCCTCTTTGTTTAAAATGCATGGATAAATCCAAAACATGCATGCTAGGGTATTACTTGTGTATTAATGGTTCTGCGCTATGTTATTTTCTTTTCATATTTCATTCTGTGTTAAATGGGTTTGCCCACTAAGAGAATTTATGTTTTGTGCATTTCTTAAATGTTAAAAATATGCTAAAAAAAACAAAATGGAATTAAAATACAGTTTAATTGCGTTTGTGAACTTAGTAGAGTTGGCGCTGATTGATTTGCAGGACCCAATCCATTGGCCATATCAGTAATCAGTCACCGCTAGACAGGAGGCCTGAGAACCTCCACATACTTGATGGCACCACTGATTCTTATGTTGACTAGCCAGCCTACCGCAACATCATCGTTGTGGAGTGATGCACAGGTGATGTTGTACTAGGTGGGTAATTCAAAAGAGGAGGTGAAGATAATGTCAGGTATGAGGAGGTTATCAGGGCTCCCAGTCAGGAGACACTAGAGAATAGAGTGTCTAGAGAATCTATTCACATCAGCCCTAGCACCTAATCTAAAATATACATCGGAAGCTTTTCCTACCATACATATTAACATTCCAATAGGTCCCCAGTTACCAAATGGAGGCCAAACGTGTTTTTTAACGTTAGCTTGGCCATTATATGCATTTGTATATTGTTTGAATAACTGTATTGGAAAGTGAAGCCTACACTACAAAAATATATACTATGCAGTACACTTTTTTAGAATGAGTCCGTATGGGTAATGAATGCCCATGCGTCCGTTTCGGCCATATCAGGAGTATGCTGGGAATATTCGCCCAACAATAGCCATATTTGGTGGTAGAGATTGGCGAACCCGCAGATGTTCAGGTTGGGTAGATCCAGCCGGACTTTAAAAAAAAGTATGGTTTGGGACGGACTTCAGCTGGAATTGAGGCTGGACACCAAACCACATTGAGTGCTTTAAAATGGTGGTAGTAAGGGCTAGGGGGCTACAAAAGGAAGCAAAAGGGGAATTAAAGCAGGACAATTATACTTACGGAGTTTCCGCAAGGCTGTCAGGCTGTTTTTAATGATCCGTTTATTAAGTATCCATTAGATGTGCCAATCCTGGCATTTATCCGGCTCATCCTGAATGCCCTGGTGCAGTGGCAATCGGGGTAATATAAAGGTTTAATAACAGCTGTGACTTGTCAAAAATGACAGCTGCCGCAAAGCCCTGGATTAGTAATGGGTAGTGTTTATGAGACCCCCCCCCCCATTACTAATTGTGTAAGTAAAAGGAAATAAACACAAAACATAGAGAAAAATCCTTTATTAAAAAAAATCCTTTCTCCTGTTTTCTAACCTGATCACCCTAGCTTAAAAGGGTTCTGTAGGAGAAAGAAGAAAGGAAAGAGAGAAGAAAGAAAGATAGAAAGAAAGAGAACCAAAGAAGGAAGGAAACAAGTACAGAAAGAGAGAAGGATAGAAAGAAAAACAAAAAAAGAAAGAAGGAAATGAAGTAGTATAGAAAGGGAGAAGGAAAGAAAGAAGTATAGAAAGAGAAAAGGAAAGAAAGAAAATGTTATAAATACCTTTTATAAGCAAATTACACTAGTTTTGATTAGGGAGGTAGAATTACAATCTGGTTACATTGACTGAAACCTCTTCTACAATGTTAATAGGTGAAGTGTCTGAGCATGAGCTGATTGAAGTAGCTATGAAGCTTAGTTCACATCTGCTTTTTTGCACATGCTCAGTACATGTGTGTGCAGGTGGACCAAACAAATCTATAGCGTCTAATGAATGCCAAAGGAGCACCCTTTCCCCACACAGCAGATTTGTAGTGTGAGTATGATGAAGAGACTTAGGGGTGCTTCACACACAGCAAGCTCACTGCCGAGATCGCTGCTGAGTCACGCTTTTGGTGACGCAGCAGTGACCTCATTAGCGATCTCGCTGTGTGTGACAATGAGCAGAGATCTGGCCCCTGCTGCGAGATCGCTGCTCGTTACACACAGCCCTGGTTCGTTTTCTTCAAAGGCGCTCTCCCACTGTGACACACAGATCGCTGTGTGTGACAGCGAGAGAGCGACAAATGAAGCGAGCAGGGAGCAGGAGCCGCGTCTGACAGCTGAGGTAAGCTTGTAACCAAGATAAACATCGGGTAACCAAGGTGGTTACCCGATATTTACCTTAGTTACCAGCCTCTGCAGCTCTCACGCTGCCTGTGCTGCCGGCTCCGGCTCTCTGCACATGTAGCTGCTGTACACATCGGGTTAATTAACCCGATGTGTACAGCAGCTAGGAGAGCAAGGAGCCAGGGCTAAGCAGTGTGCGTGGCTCCCTGCTCTCTGCACATGTAGCTGCATTACACATCGGGTTAATTAACCCGATGTGTACTGTAGCTAGGAGAGCAAGGAGCCAGCGCTCAGTGTGCGCGGCTCCCTGCTCCCTGCACACACAGCTAAGCGGTGTGCGCTGGTAACTAATGTAAACATCGGGTAACCATACCCGATGTTTACCTTAGTTACCAGTCTCCGCAGCTTCCAGACGGCGGCTCCGTGCAAGCGCAGCGTCGCTTGCACATCGCTGCTGGCTGGCGGCTGTTCACTGGTCGCTGGTGAGATCTGCCTGTTTGACAGCTCACCAGCGACCATGTAGCGATGCAGCAGCGATCCTGACCAGGTCAGATCGCTGGTCGGATCGCTGCTGCATCGCTAAGTGTGAAGGTACCCTAAGTCAGGCTCCTCGTCATCAAACCTTACACTGTAGGTGGCATAATAGGTGGGTCCATGTGTAATGAGGGCAGGATATATTGTAGAAGGTGAAGGCAGGAGAGGAGATCACTGCCCTGTAGGGGAATTTTTCTTCTGCTCCTGGCTATGCTAGCAAACATATCACTGGCGAATAAAGCGGATTATTATTAAGCACAGATAAAATGTAAATAATGAATGCATGTGACTTTGTAGTGACTGATATACAAGTTACTTCACCCTATACTGTTATACACTGAACTAAATAGTGTTTTTCATGTACAGTATTACATTATTTTACTTGATCTCCTTGCTTGTCTGCTTCTATCTCTTCTCTTTTCTCATAATCTTTTTTTTTTTTTTTTCATTTCACTCTTTTCTCTTGATCTTTAAACTTTCGGCTTTTTCTTCTCACTTGTCACTTTCATCCTGTCTCGTTCATTTCATTATTCTTCAATCACTCAGTCATCACTTTCAGTTTAATTCTCCTGTTCTTTAACTCACTCTTTGCTCGTGAAAACCTTCTTTTTGCTAATACCGCCATCCCCTTTGTTTTCGTTGCAGGAACATTTGTCGTTCAAGTCACAGCCAATGATGCAGACGATCCGACCTATGGAAATAGTGCAAGAGTCGTCTACAGTATTCTGCAGGGACAGCCATACTTCTCAGTCGAGTCTGAGACAGGTCAGGAGACCTTAGCTGTATCTTTGTTTCGGTAATTGAAGATGACATGTTAAGTCAAGCTAGGACATACTAGACAAAACTTGAAAGAGATTACATTTTCCACCCTGCACAAACTGACAAACTCAATCGAGCAAGACATCTGTAAGCATGACACCAACGTTATTAGAACCTAAGAATCAAAGCTGAAATATAATTAGGGTTGTACACAAAATAGCTTCTCTTGGAACAAGAAATAGGACTGAGATTTCAACCCAATAACCAAGGCACTCTGCATTCACTCAGAATAACCAGTTAAGTATTGGGATAGAAGACACTTTGAAGATCTTCTGATCTTCTGATACTAGTACTTTGATACAATGGGCACGTTTTTCCTCATCCTTTCATATTCAGTATTCATACAAATTAATAATTTGTATGTGCATATATTATTAAATAGACAAGAAACATCATACATAAATCTGCTACTACTACCTCTTAAATTCTTTCCACCGATCAGCATTACTTATTCAGCTTGTAAATTATTAGGAGGTTCCAAGACGAAAAGGCATATACATTACTCACCTGTTAGCTCCCGCAACATTCCAGCACTGATGTTTCCAAGGTCTCCCATCATCAGTCTTTGTCTACCTGAAATCAGCTGTCACTGGCTGCAACGGGCATCATATTAATAGGAAGACATCCCCAGTGCAGCCACTAATGGCTATTGACATGTAGACAAAGAAAGAAGAAGACAAAGGATTTTGCTACCTCATCTGAGAGCAGCATGATGTAGGAAAAGACTCTGATTCCAACAATGTATCACTTAGATTATTGGGTGCAGCAGTTGTGACACAATCAGCATTCTTATCAAAAACACCATACCATCGTCAACAACTAATATGCTCAATATTACAAAACTTGGTACCCCTGGGATACATTTCAAGCGGGAGCCTCCTGACAGATAACCCTTGTGCCTCAAAAGAGCTCGCCTATGTCCATTATTTATAAATCATATTTTTATGATAACAAATGTTACATTTGAAAATGTGTATTATCATTTAACTACTTTTGGTCATTTCAAATAGTTACAGTTTATATGTAGAGAATTTTAGTTTCTTGTTTACAGGTTTGACAAAGGTTAATATTTTGCTCTCCTTTACCCTCCTCCTTTCTAATCCTTCCCCTCAATTCTAGTTATCCAAATAAATCAACTCAATTTCCTCTTCCTGAAGGGATACTTAATTTATCCCCTTCCCCACTTTCCTATCCAAATAATACAACTTGTCAAGATTCTGTTAATATAATTGCATGACATACTGTGTTATTTGCATTATTCTATTTGTATTATTTTCTTCCCCCCTAAATATGTTAAAATCCCTAATAAACATATTTTAAAACACAATCAGCATTCTTAGATGTAGCCCATAGTACTGATCAGAAAGCTAACCTCACCCGCATTACGGCTTTCTGTACATTGTCTATTGATAGTGAGCTGCTTACACAGATCAACAAAGATTTTGTTAAATAAATACTGTTGGATGTTTGTAAAGCATTTTTGGGTGCTTTTTCCAAATCTGCAATCAGAATTTTCCTATCCAGAGCCAATTTTGCATAATTTAGTTTTTTCCAATAAATTTAGTCTACTTTCCCCCTTCATAAATTACTTTTGCTTTTTAGCTTCTCGGGTAGCACTGCACTGTTCTTATGAAGTCGGTTTATTTTCATACTTTGGTAACATACACACTCCGGGTTGTTTCCGAGGTTATCTACTCTTAGTGATTTACGCGCTTTGAGGTTTCATGGGTTACATATGCAAAGTTTCATTATCACACTGTCCTTTGTGAATATTAGTTGTATTGTTATAACTAAGTTTTCTTTTACTTTTAGCTGTTATTATAGTAAAATTAATTTTAATTCAATTGTTGGTCTTGTGCTGACATTCTGTTAAGCATGTCGCACAGTTGTGTAAACCACACCAACAATTTTTGCTATATTTGTAACAAAGGGACTTTAAAATCATAGAGAAGAAGCATAAAGCTGTTGGTGAAGAAAAGTTATTTTCAGTGCGAATTTGGAACTCGAGAAATTTTGGGCCCCTAAATTAGTTGCGTTGTGTTACACTTCTTACTAGTTGGCTCAATGGTAAACTATGGCATATGACATTTGCTGTTCCAATGATATGGAGGGAGCCAAGAGACCATTCTACAGATTGCCATTTATGTATGACAAAGATTGCTGGAACAAGTTAAACAAGAAATTCAGTGAAATATCAAAACATTTCTTCAGTAATTAAGCATATGTGCTAGAACCGATTTTATTTTTTTAAATCTCTTTATTAATAACCTTGTGGATGCTATTGAGAGTAATGTGTCAGTCTTTCCTGACGACACCAAACTATGTAGGATATTAAAAACTGACCTTGATACCGGTAGTACAATATTACAATTGAGCTGATTAAGAGGTCTGAATGGGCAAACACTTGACAAATGAGATTTTATGCTGATAAATGTAGAGTAATGCACCAAGGATAAAGTAATCTTATTGCTGCATATACATTAAATGGAAGTAAACTCAAGACTACAGAACAGGAGAAGGACTTGGGTATTCTGGTTTCATGTAATCTGAGCAGCAGCACTCAATGTCAAGCAGCAGCCGCAAAAGCAATCAAGATTTTAGAGTGCAAAAAAAGAGAGATTAGATCCCGTGATCCCAACGTACTGTCACCTCTTTATAAATCACTGGTAAGGCCACATCTAGAATATGGGATCCGGCTTTGGGATCCACATTTTGAAAAAGATATTCAAAAGACAGAGTTAGTTCAAAGGCAGGCAACTAGATGATTACAGAGGATGGAAGGCCTCACATATGATGAGAGATTGGAAAATTTGGGCTTGTTTAGCTTAAAAAAAAACCATCTCACAGGAGATATCAATTACAATGTAAACCTTGGATCCGGAAGAAGATTCAGACTCTGATTTGGTTAAAAAAGAAGCTGATCAAGAAGATCATGATTTTTGAAGCCATGAGTCTGGGGAGACAAACAAACTAAAGCAGGTTGGTCTAAATGATTTAGTTTAGGATCTGAACTACTCAAAAAAATCAGGCGGCGCTTTTGACTTCAAGGCTCAAAGGCTGGTACTTGCTGGAGCAGGGGACCAAACTATGTTCTTTCCGCCATAGACAGCAGGGGCTTGAACACTTATTTTCAATCAAAGGGGACCTAGTTTACTGCAATGAGTGATCTCTCTACTTGATGCAGTGGGATAAGAGCACAGGTCTCAAGAATTGAGACTTTTTTGTAGACTTTTCAAAAAACAGTTTAAGGCCTCCGCCACACATCCGTGCCGCCGGCACGTGTTTGTCATTTTTTACACGTACCGGCGGCACGGAGACACGTACAGCAATGCTACCCTATGGTAGCAGGCACACACACGTAAAACCACACGGAACGTGTGTCCGTGTGCGTTTGTACGTGTGTGCGTTTTACAAAGCGCTGACATGTCCGTTTTTTCGCCGGCAGCACGGGTGTCACACGGCCCGCACCCGTACTACACGGGTGTAGTGTGGATGCGGTCCCGTGTGACACGCGCCGGAGAAAACACACGTGTCAGTGAAAAATAAAAAAAACATTAACTCACCTTCTCCTGCCCTCCTGTCTCTGCCGCTGCTGCCTCTTGCTGCCGACCGCCGCTCATTAATCTCATAGAATATTCACTTCACTGCCTGCCAGCAGCAGCAGCGGGGAGACGGGAGGGCTGGAGACCGAAGATCAGCACCACGGACAGCAGCGCGGACATCAGGAAGGACCAGGTGAGTATAATAATTACCGGTTCTACGTGTACTATCGCGGATAGCACACGTAGAACACACGTGTCCCGCACGTACCAGAGACACGTACTTATCTGCTTGCAACACGCAGGGGAAATACGTGTCTCTCGGCACGTGCGTGAATTTCACGTGAATGTGGCAGAGGCCTAAAAAAGCGCTACTTTTGCATAATGGCAACAAAAATCCAACTGTTCCTTTTGCTTATGGAGCACGTCTGAAAGAAACATATGAAAATATGCTCCTTCTGCTGTTAATAATCCTTTATGACAACTACAACGGAATATTTGTGTTGATCTGAAGAATAGCCTTGGTGCTCGTATTGCACCTTAGCTATACAAAGCTTTGTTGTTTTCTCTGCGGATGAAATATAAGATGCCGCAAAAATTTTTACAAAGAACCAGTGGCTAACAAGAAACAGTTTGACTCCTGGAAGAAATAATGTCCTGCATCAGCCTTTGATAGCTCCATAAAACGTTTTTTTTACACCACTCCAAACTTGGGCTGATGAAGAACTTCATCAAAGCGATGCATCATGATAGTCAAAGGTTTTGCATAGCTCAGAAACAAGTTTCCACAAATCAGTGAGGACAAGATCAATGAAGGAATATTCTTGGGTCCACAAATAAGGGAAATTATGAAAGACACTGATTTTTACATAAAACTAAGCGAGACTGAGACACGTGGGAGTCATTAAAAAATGTAGTAGTGAACTTCCTTGGCAACCATAAAGAATCAAACTATAGAGATCTTGTGACACTTATTATACTACAAAGAATTGGGATGCAAAATGTCTCTCAAGATACATTTCCTGGACTCCCATTTAGATTTTTTTCCCCAATAACCTTGGAATTGTCAGTGACGAGCAAAGGGAGCGGTTTCATCAGGACATTGCCCTACTTAAAGGCCGTTATAAATGGAAATGAAGCCCAAAAATGCTCGCTGACTGACTGTTGGGGATGCGCCTGCAGCTAAATATTCAAAAAAAATTGAACAATTTTTTAAAAAAATAATTGAAAAAAACCCCTAAAATTAGTATTAAGTAATTCCTGTAACACGTGTTACTCAAAATCCCTGCCTGATGGAGAAATTCTGAAAACAGATTTGGAATCAATGGAACAAATTACCATAAGAAAGCATATTTTAGCATTTAACACAAAAAAGGTAAATTTTGTTGGCCAGTGCTATAAGATAAGGGGGCAGTCTAGCAATCATGTGAGCTGTAGGTGTACTTCTCACATAGTGAGATCGCTGCTGAGTCACAGGTTTTGTGACGTACCAGTGACCTGATCAACGATCTCGCTGTGTGTGACACTAAGCAGCGACCTGGCTCTTGCTCTGAAATCGCTGATCATTGCACACTGTTCTGGTTCATTTTTTGCTTGTTGGTCTCCCGCTGTGCAGCACACATCGGCGTGTTTGACGGTGTGAGACCAACGAGCACCGACTCTGTATAAGCAGCGTACGCTGCTAACCAGGGTAAATATCGGGTAACTAAGCAAAGCGCTTTGCTTAGTAACTCAGTAACTCGATGTGTACCCTGGCTACGTGTGCAGGGAGCCAGCGTTGGCAGCCTGTAAGCGTGTACGCTGGTAACCAGGGTAAATATCGGGTAACCAAGCAAAGCGCTTTGCTTAGTTACCCGCTATTTACCCTGGTTACCAGCGTACACTGCTTAGCGCTGGCTCCCTGCACATGTAACCAGGGTAAATATCCGATAACTAAGCAAAGCGCTTTGCTTAGTAACCCGATGTGTACCTTGGTTACGAAGCACAGAGTTGCTGGTGGCTGGTTGCTGGTGACATCTGCTTGATTGACAGCTCACCAGCGACCATGTAGCGACGCACCAGCGATCCTGACCAGGTCAAATCGTGGTCAGAATCGCTGGTACGTCGTTTAGTGAGACGGTACCTGTAGTCCAGGCAGTGATTATCACCTGATGATAAAAACACTCGTTGTGTGGTAATCAAGAGTACACAGCCTAAAAAGTGACAAATCTCTGAAATCAGTGACTCAACCTCTATCTCCTGCTGCTCTCAGATTACATAGCAAAAACCTGCTGACAGATTTCCTTTAATGGTAGCTTTATAGTCATACTGGAAGCTTATATAAGACAGGATAGATACTAGCTTTAGAAAAACACATGGCCGCACATCCAAAAATCATAAGTTGATCTAATGCCTTTAGGCAAAAATGTATGCACCTGAACATGAGGTTCTTGGTTAAACATTCTGATCAGACTGTAAGAAGCCCACTGCCATGTCACGGCGAACCTCTGAGTGAGGGTCCCTAACTTTTACGCCTTAGTTTAACCAAGAACCTCATATTCAGGTGCATAAATATTTGCCTAGCGGCATTAGATCAACTGATGATTTTTGGATGTGCAATCCAGGTCTTCTACAACTATGTTGCAAGACAGGATAGACATGCTACAGACTATGCACGTAAATAAGGATTTACGTGTATCTCCCTTGACACTTCTTGGTCTTTGGGGGAAGGGGTTCTTCTACATCACTTCATGAAGGTTATGAAAATCTATTTCTCATCCCAATTCTCTACCATAAAGCCCACACCACATTCTGCATATTTGAACTTATAATTCACTAAGCAATATGGCGTCCAATGGGAAGTTATTAAGAATAAATAATCCAATAGAAAAGGCTACAATTCTAAGAAAAGAACAAGTACATCTAATGAATGAAAAAGAAATCACATACATGAGACAGTTCTGATTTTGGTAAAGTGAAAGGTAACACTTGTCTTGCCTTTGTAAATGGAAAGTAAAGGTAAGGCTATGTCCACATCTGCGCTGGAGGCTTTGTCCTAGGTTCTGTCAAATATGCAACGTGCAGTGCTACTTTTTCTGACAAAACAGCAAACACTTTGTAGAAACTTGACAGACCCCCATTAAAATTCAGCAGCGTCCATTAAGTGCTGCTGGAATCCAATTTTTATTTCCATTTTTCTGCGCCTATTATGATTACAGCCCAGATTAACATAGTCAAGAAATACAAGTCTTTCATTGTGTAAAAAGAGGCGATGCATTAAAATGTTTAGAACGTCCCGAATTTTACTCCTTGGTCGGTTCAAATGGGATTTGAGATTTTACCATGCATTAGAAATGAAAGAAGAACAACATTGAACATGGAAAACATGATTGTGAGTCGACTCTAAAGTTGCCTTCTGTAACCCTAATGAAGGACACTGCAGTCAGCCTCGAGATATCTGTCGTGACTAATAACAAAAAAGATATTTTACATAAAGCTTCACAGAATATATGAATACGCTGTAAACACAAAGGAGAGTGAGGAAAAGAAAATGACCCGTAAAATAATCTTCTCGAAAAGTGACCCAGCACCTATGTACACATTGAAGATCTTGACTTCTCGGCTGCATTGACACCCGGAGTCCATCACTCGCTATTCTAAAGCTGATTACGTCTGTGGTTAAGTCGTGGACAACCCCTTTAATACATACACTGTATAATCAAGGTTAGAAGACACATTCACACACATATAGATCTTACGTAAATCAAAAACCACATTTACCGAGCAAGTTATACACATTAATGATGCTGGGCCTTCACTGATTAACAGTGCAATGCCTTTTAGAAATGCAAATGTAATTATCATGTTCTTATTTTGTTTCTTACACATCATTATATTGTGCTTGGAGGAAAATGCATCACACGTAGGAAGGTATTTGAATTAATGTCTATGTCATTAACAGATGCGGCATCGCCACAACAAAAATACACGATAGTGAATACCTCCCATTCACTAAGCACTTCTGACACGTATAAAACATATTCATCAGGACTGTTGTGTAATTATTCCCAGGAAATAAATGTTACACTTCAATAGCTTAGGATTTTATATTTACACCTAATGCATAAGAAGTACCGTAGCAAATGTAAAAAAGATACCTAGGTAAGCAAGAGCTTACATCACCAGATATTGAAGCGTTAACCACCAATTTGTTAACATATACCCATGAACAGCTGTTTAATAGCTTGTTTATAAAGGCAGAGTGCGCTTCAGATATGCACCGAACGTTATGTAGATGGATAACCCGTTTTCTCAGCAGAGCGATTCAAGTTTTCATGGGACAGTGTGCTGCAAAGAATGGTTATGATTTGTGAAGTACAAAGCATCATTTTACCCAATTATCAAGTTTTTTTCTTGTTCTTCGGGTGATTATCAGCTTGTTTAGACTGTTTAATTTTCGTGAAAGTTGATGGTGGATCATAAGGGTTCAAATCCGAGCTGCAGTAGCATGAAAACTGGAAGAAAAGTCCTAAAAGGTGATTTTTTTTTTTAATCAGATACTTTTTTATTAAAACAGAATACATACAACAGTATAACAAATCGGCATTCAAATTACGTTTATCATCTCTATTACCCCTTCCCCCCCCCTTGCCCCCTTCACCCCCCCACCCCGGCAGCAACACTCCCCCCGATACTACATCCCATTTAGAAGACACCTCCAGCTGTAGTATAGCAACCATCCCGTTCACCCCGATGTGCTGGAGGAACTACTAATAACACAAATAATACAAAACAAACACATCAGAGGTCTCTGACGGCTATCCCAATCTGAAACCAGTTTATTGGTCCATCACTCGTCCTATTCGCATTGAAGCCAAGGAGACCATAGCTTCTCAAACATTTTGACATTCCCCCTTCTTTCATACACTCCCTGCTCCAGCTGAAGAATACATTTCACCTTTTTAATGTACTCTCTCCTGGTCAGGGGGTCTTTTTTAATCCAGGACCTGGCGATTAGCTTTCTTGCCGCATACAGCAGCCTAGCAATGGCAATTTTCATAGTATTTTCCACCCCAAGCTCCTCAACATATCCCAATAGGCATATCAATAGTTCCCTTGGAAGGACACCCCCATATGTTCTTCCTATCTTGTGGATAATCTTAGTCTAAAAGGTGATTTTAGTCAACACGTTTCGAAGTGGAAACTCCTTCATCAGGATAATCACCATTCCTTTAAATGATTATCCTTATGAAAGGGTTTTCACTCTGAAGCGCGTTAAATAAAATCACCTTTTGGGACTTATTTTCCATTTTTCATGCTATGGTAGCACAGATTTTAACGCTTATGATCCACCATCAGTTATCTGCATCTCCACGTTCTGTGCAGCCCTTTATGTCTTCAAGTGGTTGTGTATCAGACAGCCATTCCAGGTGGGAAAATTCTCTCATCCTCATCCAAATCATCTCACAGTTTAAACCTTATTGTGCACTGTCTCTTATATTATTTTCGTGAAAAACACGTTCCTAGGTACATATGCATGATAAACATGCTGTGTTAGTGCCCTTTTAGAGTTTCCCAAAAAACAATCTGCACATTGGACAATCATCTGAGAGCACTTTTTAGTGCACTTCACCAAAGCAAATAATTGCTACATTATATCATGGTCAGTTTGAAACGTAGACTGCATTATCAGATATTTTACCTATTAACTGTGAGAATGCATCAGCTGTCCATGTAAAGACAAATAGCTGTAGCCAGAGCCCTACTATTAGCCTCATTGTATAGCAGTCCTGCTCAGGCCTTCTAATTATGAAATCTTCTTAGTATGGTTTCCCCCAACTTACCCTGTTCTACCTCCCTTAGAACCCCACTTACCACACCGTCCTATGTCCTGAAAACATACAGTGTTACCCACTGGTGGACACAGAGAGAAGAGGGCCCTTTACAGTGCAAGAGGCCATCAAAAGTCACAATTTCACCTGCTTTTGGAGGTAGAAATGGTCCTCCTGACCTCTTGGGCTCCTTGACGGCCACACAGGTTGCACCAATAATATGTTTGCCCCTGGTGTTACCGCTACGGTCTTGTAGAAACTGCTCTATGTATATTGTCACTCAATAAGCAGATTTTACAACTAGACTGCAATAAAAAGAGAACTTTATTTTTCTCCTTGTTAAACAAAGAAAAATGTCTGCTGGCTGAAAGTAGTAGAGAAGACCAAGGGGAAAAATCTAGTTGTTATAATAAAACCCTTTCTCAAGTTTTATTATCGCCCGGGCACTTCTAAGCAAGCTGTAAATACACACTGTGTAACAAGCGCCGCTGACTTCAGTGAATGTTTATGGATCTCCCGACGCTCTATATGTAGGTCACTTATATTGTCACAAGGATGCTTGTCAATATTATACAATTATTGCTTTTATCGCAGGTGTCATCAAGACCGCATTGCCAAAAATGGATCGAGAAAACAAGGAGCAGTATCAAGTGGTGATCCAGGCCAAAGACATGGGGGGACAGATGGGAGGTCTGTCCGGGACCACGTCCGTAATTATCACTCTATCAGATGTCAATGACAACCCTCCACGCTTCCCTCAGAGTAAGATCCATTTACTGTTTATTTTCCTTTGAGCTGCTCCAGATTACGGAAAAATAAGAACTAAGGCAGAGAAACGGTTTCCTCACATTTTTAAACCCACAGGGATGAAAATAGCATTAAATGTTGCTCTGCAGAGCATTTTGATTTATTTTGCTGGCAGATTTTTCAGCCTTCCGGCTTTACCGGGATATTTTGAATTCCATATATCCTATATATCGATGTGAAGGATAATGTCTTTGTTTGGAATTGAACGGCGTCTGCTCTTACCCTGAACAAGAGCGCCTAACGTTTATTCCTTTGAGAAACTATTTGTGATTCCTTTAACCATGAAATGTAATCATGTCTGAAATGAATGTATCTTTACACATTTTCTTTGGCGTGCATTTCAAATCTCCGAAGCTTTAACTTATTTTATTCTCGGAGTTCATCACACTGTAGCATCTGTCTTTCAACTTCCACTGTTGTTTGTCACGGAGCAATGCCATAAAACAAAAGTCCTAGAAAGAAAGCCTCACAAAAGTGCTGTAATTGCATTATAGAATATAAATGGAGTCAATATTTCAGATGTCTTCTGTCTAGCCCTAGGCTGTCCATTACATTTGTAGTGTTTGCTAAAACACACAAAAGAACATTTTTCAATGTAACCCAAACAGACGTTTGGGATTATTGGCCAGGAAACATTTGCTATTGAGAAAATAGGCCACGCTGTTGCATTTACCTTGTACATTGCCATTCCCGAACTGTGTAAAACTGTTAAAGAACGTTTTTACAAAATTTACGTGCTGAAATATCTTAGGCTGATTCATTGAGAATTGGAACCTATTGTATGAAGCTGCTTCTTCCTCCGCATGTG
Source organism: Anomaloglossus baeobatrachus (assembly GCF_048569485.1). Taxonomy (NCBI): domain Eukaryota; kingdom Metazoa; phylum Chordata; class Amphibia; order Anura; family Aromobatidae; genus Anomaloglossus; species Anomaloglossus baeobatrachus. Next base: position 266,199,054 of record NC_134358.1, on the reverse strand, counting down.
TCCGCACATGCTGTGTCCCCGCTAGAAAGAGACAATTGTGTTCTGTGGGCATCTAGTACAGTGGGAAGCTAGTTTTATTTCAAGACTGATGCATACAAAAGAACAAAAAGGTACACAAATAATCATCCGCACCTTTGTAGTGGCCAAAACTGTGGTTATTGGAAATAAAAAAATATATGCATGAAATACAATGGCGTAAAAACATTTAACTCTGAACAAGACAATACGAGCAGATGAGTGACCTCTGAAGACCCCATACAAATTAGATTTTAGTCATCCAAACCTGCTATTTTCAGCCAGTCCGGCCAACTATATTTTGTGTATGGGACCCACTCTCTCCTGACTAATGATATTGAGGACATAAGGATCGGGCAGACTGATATAAATCCTTCTGTGTTTTAGGCAGTTGAGCTGTTGCCAGATAAGTGTAGGTTAGACTTGTTCATAGAGACACACATGAATGCTCAGTCAAAGTAACTGGTTAGGATTTTCACTCCTGGCTGCTTTAAAGAGCCCCATACACCTTAGATAGCTGTAAGCCAAAGGATGATTTTATCAGTTGTTCATCCAGAATTTATCTCTGGCAACTGTTACATACACAAGTGCGTTTGTTCTGCCGGGCACTCCTGTGTTCGCTATTTGAGAGCCACTGCCAGACATCGTTGGCCACAGCATAACTTTTAGAAAATAAAAGGATCAGCAGTCTGAAATCAGACATGCTGGATCCTTTACTCCTCCGACATCTTTTAGGCCCTCCATACACTTTACATTGTCTTTGAAACCCATCAATATCGTCAGTTTCATCTAATGTTAGTACTATGTGTATAGGGGTCTAAGACTCCCCACCTGATGATCTGTTCTCAACAACCTCTCTCAAAGCATATATTCCCAAATAGATATTAACATAATCTGGACATTTACACGGAGTCTTCAGGTAGGTTCACCTACCTCCAGGTAAAGAAAATATAATGGTGTCAAGTGAGAATACTTTACTTTGTATGGAAGCACTCTTCATGTGTACAAAATCAAAACTTGGCACTCAAAGTCTCCATGAAATAGAAATATACTTAATGAGGTGCTTCAATCTAGACGATATCTAAACAATAGACGTTTCAGGCCACCTCAGACCTTTATCAGTAAAGATTGCAAATTTTGGTATGGATTGTTCTCTGTCAGCCATGCTTGCTACATATCTGTGCCTCTTAGCAATGCGTACTGATGGAGGTCCAAGGCAGACCGAAACATCTATTGTCTGGATTGAAGCACCTCATTAAATATATTTCTATTTCACTGACATTTTGAGTGCCATATTTTAATTTAGCTGATTATGGATGCAACTTGAGCACCACAACCTACAGAAGTGCCATGGCATATGTTGCATCTCTTCATATGTACAGTGCTATGAAATTATGGACGCTTTAAACTGTAATATCAATAATAAGATAGATAGATAGATAGATAGATAGGCCACAAAAAATCCAGCAGTCCCAAACGATAAAAAATGCCATCACTTTATTTCACATCTTAAAATTCAATGGTTAGGACTTTGTTATAAGGGAAACAGATGACACGTTTCAGATCCAACAGATCCTTACTCATATATGAGATATGAGTAAGGAGCTGTTGGATCTGAAACTTGCCATCTGTTTCCCTTTTAATGGAGTGTTAACCATGGAATTTTAAAATGTGAAATAAAGTCTTGGATTTTTTTATTGTTTGGGATTGCTGGATTTTTCTTGGATTTTTTTGGATTGCTTTTTCTGGTGACGATCTGGCTTTGATCCGTTCAACCCTTTCCCTTTACCAGGAATTGCAGTCGGTGGTGGAATGGCTGATAAGTATTTTTTTGTTTTTTTGTTATAGATAAGCCAAAATCTGTCTCTGTATCAATCAAAATGATTACCCGAGGCCATTTTCACACATCCAAGTTTCACAGTCTGATATATATGCATATTAGGTTGTCAAGTTGCAGTAAAATACTGTACGTACTGTCCACCCATAAATATTGTAAAGCGAAAAAATTATATCTCTCTCATAACAAAGTTATGGTGGGCTGTAATCTTTTTTTATTCTATACTAAGGGCAGAGAATGAGTTAAAAAATTACATCTGGTTCAGAATATAGATATAACATTGAGCGACATATGTTTTAAAACATCATTCATACCTGGGCAGAATTTTTAGGTGAATTTATTTACAATAAAAGTAGTCGTCTCGTGGTAGCTCGGCATATGTCAGGCACGTTTCGAGCTCTTCTTGTAGAGGTTAGTCATTCATGTGGCTTTTCGGGCATTCTACTTCATGTCAGTGACTGTGAAATGCAAATCTGACCAGCTCGGTTCCCTGACATATCGCGGCTGCCTTAGAAGCTGACAAGTGATAAAATATACAAATATTATAAAATATTGGAAAGTTTTGTACGGTGCTTCCTCTACAGACAGCCCATGTCAATATCCAGACCTGTGCGTCTCTTGATGCTTCATTATGTGCAACTTACAAAGAACTGAACTTGTTTTCCTATTTGTTGCCCAACTGCATAGGGAAATGTAAGTTGTATCACAAAAATATAAAAATAATTTCTGATTCTTGCCCAATTCCCTTGGTTCCAGTAATGCACTCACCGCTCTACTACTTCTGTTGCTTTAATCTGTTTGCGGTATTTTTGTTGCAAGTCTGTTCAAATAATATTTTCTGAAGCTTTGTGAAGGGACCATTAAAACAGTTTTGAAAGCTTCTATTTCTCATTCTCCAGGTACCTATCAATTCCGGGCCCCCGAGTCTTCCCCTGTGGGTTCTACAATTGGCAGAATCAAAGCTAATGATGCAGATGAAGGTGTGAATGCCGAGACAGAATACAAAATCATTGATGGAGATGAACACAACATGTTTCAAATCATCACAGACAAGGAGACGCAGGAAGGAGTTGTTATTGTCAAAAAGGTAACTGAAAGGAAATTTAAAAAGTGCAATGGAAAGCTTTTCCTCTTACCAGGGGAGAAGTAAATAGCTATTTTTGGGCCTGGCATTCCTTAGATGCATAATTGATTACATTGAGTGTCAGCAAGGAAATGTTATTTTTAAAGGTTTTGCATATTGCATTCTCAAATGATATAAAAAGAACATAAAAAGCACAATCACACACATTCACCTTCTTCACATTCTCACTCCCGGTATTTCCCTATGGATTTCCTATCTCCAGTACGTATTGCAATTGGAAAACATTGGCGATTTTCCGTGTGTTGTTAGGCTTTAATTAATGTCCATTAGAAGAATTTATTGGCTGAGTTTCTAGGGCAGTTTATGGCTGCCCTAATTTACAAAGGTGACACAGTCTGTCATATACTTATATGTATTAAAACCTAGAGGAAGAGGTGTAATATTAACTACTGGTGCAAGATCCAACATATGGATTCTCACTTTCATAAAAGTTCTGTTTGTATGTGTAAATATTGGAACAGATATAATGAACTTTTTTTTATCAGCTTGGCATGTAGGGTATTTCAAGGTTCTTGTTACAGCAGCCGTAGTTAAAGAACTTATCCACTACTTTTACATTGATGGCCTATCCATAGCATAGGTCATTAATGTCGGATCGGCTTGGGTCTGACACCTCACATCCCCACCGATCAGCCATTCTCGGTGCCGGCAGCAGGCTGCCGAAAATGCTCAGTTCCGGAGATACCCCATCTTCTGATAGCAGCCGCGACCAGGTACTGATCATCCGCCTCCTACTGATTTGAATAGAAGGCGGATGTGCAGTACCTGACTGTGGCCACTTTCAGAAGATGGAGCAGCTCCGGAACTGAACTTTTCCAGCCACCTGCTGAAACCGCCAGCACCGAGAACAGCTGATCTGCGAGGTGCTGGACCCCAGCTGATCAGACATTCATGACCTATCCTAAGGATAGGCCATCAATGTAAAAGTAGTGGACAACCTCTTTAAGTGTAGGAGCAATAAGGATGTCTTGGTTGAATAAGGATGTCCCTTGGTCAAATTAATTGTCAGTGATCATTGCATTTCTATGATTCCGTTATTGTGATCTCCAGTTCTCTGCCTTGGTTAGTTTCCATTAGAAGTGACCGACAAATCCCACTATACACCAGATGATGTGCTGACGACACATGATCTTTTTTTACCAGTGTGCAGTAAAAATTGCGTTCAATGGTAAATGAGGAAAATTACCGCTAGTCGATCAACAGCTGCTTAGATTGGGAAGTGATCTCCCCAAGTAAAAGCCGATTTGCAATTCTCGCATGTTGTATGTGCCTATAGAATCAGATTTACTTGACCATAAACCAAAGGACTGCAAGAACCAGACCTGCACAAACGATAAAATTTGTGTTTACTTTTATTGGCTTAAATATTTCTAGGCCAGAACTTCAGTTTCAAGTCTGCCTCTATAAAATCAAATGTTTGAACCTACTGAGAGGTTGTCAAGTAGACGTATATAGAGGCAACGTACTGTCGGGAATGCAATCAGCAACAGTAAGCAACACACCATGGAGGTGTCAGCCGCTCCTAGGACCTCCTATGGAGAGGCTGTGAAGATGTGTGAGAAGCCGGGCAAGGCTGATTGCCAATTAGCAATACTGTGGCATGGCTTGGAGAACCCTGATAACAAGCGCAGACAATGTTCATTGATGGTAAATAAGGTAATGAATTGCTGTCTGATATCACATTGGTGCATGCCATCCTTATGCCATTAGTGGATTTATAATCCAAGCAGAATAAAGTGACAAATAGGCAGAATAAATAATTTCACATGAGCTGGAAACCCATGCCAAGTGTGCCCGATCATTGATGCGCCATTCACAGATGATCGTTGACAAGCATGTCTATTTGTACCGCCAAGCTTTCATCTTTTATCTGTAATAAGAAGACAGCCTTTACATGAAATGCTTCTTTCACATGTACAGGTAGCACCAGATCTAATAAAATATATATGTGCAGCCAATGGGTCTGTGTCCAGAGCCCAAATCAAAAGAGATGTCTCGTGTGTCTATCCATAACATGCTGCAAAAGTGGAAATGGGGCTTAATGCTATCTAATGCAGGTTCCTATGATGGATTCCATCCGAACATGTGATCATTTTTTATACAGAATTATAATATACAGTCAAGGAAATAATTATTTCATCCCTTGCTGAGTTTGTTAGTTTGCCCACTTACAAAAACATGAACAGTCTAATTTTAAGGGTAGGTTAATTTTAACAGTAAGAGATAGAATACCAAAAATAAAATCCAGAAAATCACATTGTATAAATTAAATAAATGTATTTGCATTTTTGCACAGAGAAATAAGTATTTGATCCCCAACCAATCATTAAGAGTTCTGGCTCCTACAGACTAGTTAGACGCTCCTAATCAACTCTTACCTGCATTAAAGACAGCTGCCTTAAGTTGTGTTCTGTATAAAAGACTCCTGTTAACAGACTCAATCAGTCAGTCTCTAACTGCTACAACATTGGCAAAACCAAAGAGCTTTCTAAGGATGTCAGGGACAAGATCATAGACCTGCACAAGGCTGGAATGGGCTACAAATCCATAAGTAAGACGCTGAGTGAAAAGGAGACAACTGTTAGTGTAATAGTAAGAAAATGGAAGAAAATACAAAATGAGTGTCAATCGACATCGATCTGGGGCTCCATGCAAAATCTCACCTAGTGGGGTATCCAAGATCATGAAGAAGGTGAGGGATTAGCCTAAAACTACACGGGGGGAACATGTTAATAATCTCAAGGCAGCTAGGACCACTGTCACCAAGAAAACCATTGGTAACACAGTACGCGGTAATGGATTAAAATCCTGGAGTGCCCACAGAGTGCTGCTGCTAAAGAAGGTACATGTGCAGTCCCATCTGAAGTTTGCCAATAAAAACCTGGATGATTCTGAGAGTGATTGGGAGAAGGTGCTGTGGTCAGATGAGACAAAAATAGAGCTATTTGGCATTAACTCAACTCGCCATGTTTGGAGAAAGAGAAATTCTGCCTATGACCCAAAGAACACCAAGCAAGGAGGTGGAAACATTATGTTTTGGGGTGTTTCTCTTCTAAGGGCCCAGGACTACTTCACCGCATCAATGGGACAATGGATGGAGCCATGTACCGTAAAATCCTGAGTAACAACCTCCTTCCCTCCACTAGGACATTAAAAATGGGTCCTGGCTGAGGCTTCCAGCACGACAATGACCCAAAACATACAAACAAGGCAGCAAAGGAGTGGCTCAGAAAGAAGCACATTAAGGTCATGGAGTGGCCAAGCCAGTCTCCAGACCTTCATCCCATTGAAAACCGATGGAGGGAGCTGAAGCTCTGAGTTGCCAAGCGACAGCTTACAAATCTTTAATGATTTAGAGATGATCTGCAAAGACGAGTGGACCAAAATTCCTCCTGACATGTGCGCAAACCTCATCATCAACTACAAAAAACATCTGTGCTGCGTGTGCTGTGCTTGCCAACAAGGGTTTGGCCACCAAGTATTAAGTCTTGTTTGCCAGAGGGATCAAACTTTATTTCTCTCTGCAAAATGCAAAAAAAATATATAATTTATACAATGTGATTTTTGGATTTTATTTTGAATATTATCACTGTTAAAATTAAACTACTCTTAAAATTATAGACTGTTCATGTTTTTGTCAGTGGGCAAACTTATAAAATCAGCAAGGGATCAAATACTTATTTCTTTCACTGTATGTTAAAACTCATAATAACTGGTGGACTATTAGTGAGATAATGGTATGCACAATGAGAAGGTGTTAGATAAGAAAGGGGCCATGACATTGGCTGGTATCATGTGGAGACCCTCCACTGTCTGTGACTACACCGTTAAATTAAGAAAACGCTTTTCATTGTGGTTTTTGCCATTCAGGTGTTGTTGTGACTATAGCATTAAATATTCCACTTGGGATAATGACATTACACTTTTGTAAGACCTTTAGGCTATGACACACGGCGACGTGTTACACGACACTGAGATCACACAACATTGGATGTAGTGGATGTAATGAATTCCTATGGTGTCGCATTGCGAAGTGAGACATATTTCAACGGAGACATAGTCAGAAATATTTCCACATTTATTGCATTTTCTGTTGTTAGTCGCAAGTCACACATTTGCCATGGACTACAAGGCTAGTCACACTCAACACTTGACATGTATGACAGTGAGTCACAGAAAATTTGCACAAATGTTTGTTCAGTGATAATTGGTAGCCAAACGTTCATTCAGCCATCAGCTTTCTCCCCAAACCCATCCAATACATGTGGTCTCATTATACAGAGGGAGTAGACTGTTGCCAGACACCGCAGGCAGTGGCTTATTTTTATGAGAACTAAAGGATCGGGCATTTGACATCCACATCTAATGTGTGAGGGCCTCTTAAAGAAAAGGCCCAGAGTATGCTGTACTATAGAAGTCAGTGAGTTGCTTTCTGATTCTGTTTTCCCAGGACAAGACATTGGCTGAAAAGCTAATCTTTAGAGCAGCTTAGATAAGATGGCCGACTCTATAACCAAGTTCTGTTCAGAGAAGAGAAAAAGCACAAATGCCAACCCTACAGATATTATATAACTATAGTGTAAAGTATATCTAAAATTCACTTTCTATGAAGAAGACATGGGAGGATACAATATTTTCTTATGAACCAAATTCACAAAACATAAGATGCCAGTGCCCTGTCCTTTTTTAACTTCTATCTTAAATATATAACTATATATATATATATATATATATATATATATATATACATATATATTTATTAGCTCCTTAGCACCCCCAACAATCATCTGCTCAGAGACGTCTTCACTTTAGACCTTTGGACTGTCGGCCGGTGCTGAGGGTATCGGCGGGTTTGGCTAATGTTAGTCTATTGTGTATTAAGCTGAGATTACATTTCTTTCTTAAAGGTAAAAATGTTGACGTCCTTTTCAAAGTCATCTATTGAATTTGTATTATTTTCATTTAGCACACTTACATAACAAATATAATCAACACCTATAACTTCCAGTTAGACCTAACCTGTTAATGTGTGTACAAAATGTACAGTTCTCATTTTGTCTTTTTCTTCAGTGAATTTTAATAACTGTTCCAAGCTTCCGAGCAAGGACAAATTATCATATAAATTACAAAGGGAAAAAGCATAATTAAAAATGTTTAATTTTCATTTTTTTTCACATTTTGTATGTGTGTAGAAACGTATATTCTCAGTATATTGACATGGAGTCCACAAAATCAGGCTTGTAGTTACAGCAAGTACCCAAGACGCTCTACAAATGATTCATAGTCTATGAGTAATAGATAGTGTTGGAATTATTGGGGTCACTGTCTCCTCGGTAGACGCGCACGAGTAACTCGACATGTAAAACAGAGCAAACAAAACATAATCCTTAGTCATCCGGCTGCTTACTCTGCATACATCATTCTTTAACTCATGGCCTAATTTCATACTTCAATTCTTATTACTTGTTTTATTTATATTTTAAATCTGCATCATCATAAATATAAAAAGACATTATTTTTGCAGGATGAATTGTATTTTTAAATGGTAAATTTTTGTGGGATGTGGTAACAAACAGCATACAAAAATTTCCAATCTTCTTTGTTTTAATGGATTTTGAAAATTGTTTTTACGGTGTTCCCCATGTGGTATAAATGACATTGTCTATATAGAGGCTGCTCCAATTACAATAGTACAGCTTATATTTTCTTTTATGTTTTTCTTTTTTTTCACAATTATAACACTTTATTTATGAATAATGAAATGTTTGGTATCCCTTCAATCACAGACAGGGCTGTGTGAGTGCTTCTTCTTTTGTAGTACATCTTAGTAGGACAAAGTTGTTTTTATGTCATTTTGGCTTAGAAATTACAGTTTTTATCACTTTTTATTGTGCTTTTTCTAAGACGGAACGAAAAAATAGCAGCAATAATCCAATTTCAGAGAATGTAATCCACGGCACTCACCAAATGTCCATTCAATTTCCTTTATTCATGGATAGCACATAAACTAGAAGAATTGTATCCCACAACGACCTATGGCCATTTTGTGGGAAAATACACTTTCTCAAACCCTTGAGATCGGTTAGAAGTCTAATGTGTATGAAGGCCTCTCGACCCTTTTATGACAGATGATGTAGGGAAAAATAAGAGTTGGACGATTTGAAATTTAATGCCGACCCGACCCTTTTATTATTCTAGAAATGAACTGTCTTGCAAAGGCTTTCTTTATTATCCCCTTTGAAAACACGTGAATATTTGGCTGAGCTGTAAGGGGGTGCACAGACCTGCAAATCCACTGAGTATAAAATGCAATGTTCAAAGTTTATGCTATGGTGTAATGTGTTTAAATGGCAACTAGGTGGCCACAATGGGTAAGCTGCTTCCCTGGTACTCTTGGGCTAGAGGGAGTTAGTGAAGGGAAGAGGCTTAGTTTGAAAAATAACGGTTAAGAATTCAGTTAGTGTGAGGAGAGTTACTGGAGAGGAGCAGACTGCGTCTGTGAGAGATATGGTGGAGGAAAAACCTTCTGGGTCGGATCCGGGTGCCGAGCATGGAGGGAGGCCCAGGTGGAGGCCATTCCCTGGTGAATACCTAACGCAACCGCTTAAGTCAGCAGAAGGTCAGTGGGCCCTTGAGAGAAGAGTAGGTCCTGACTGACCAGACTGTTGTTTTTGCTGTGAACAATAAAGCTGAAGGAGAGGATGAGGAGCTTAGGGACTCCAACGGGAGCCCGAGTACCAGGGAAGCAGTCGACTGGCAAAAGGTATGAATTATCCGTTGCTAATGGTAACCCATTCGGGGAACAAGAATGTGCCCGCCTCAGGCGAGATAAAAAAAACTGTTTTTGAAGTCGACAAGTAAAGAAGTTTGGTTGAAAGAACCTGTGACAGTGTCAGTGCTTGTGACGCATGAAGAAAAAGCATGCTTATTACTGTATTGCACTAAAGTGGCAGTTGGGGTGCAGAGAAAGAACATTGGCAGCCAAAAAGCAGTCTTTGCCACGGCTAACGAGGCCCCTGGCTGCCCCTTTAACAGAGTCAAATATTCATATGTATGCTGGAGTCAGGAGAAATAGGTAACAGTCCATGGAGCACAGTCAGCTTTAAAATTTGCATGGAACCCTTTAAGATTGCACAAGCTACTGATCAACGTTAAGTTAGGTGTGGAGGAACACTTTTTTGTGCTGTGATATCCCAGTATTGTGTTATCTGAGTCAAGATATCTTTGCTAGATCTGTATCTACACTCTGGTCACTAAAGAGGTTGTCCACTACTTTTACATTTATAGCTTATCCTTAGGATAGGTCATTAGTGTCTGATCGGCCGGGGTCTAAGATCCGGCACCCCTCTCGATCAGCTGTTCAATGTCGGCGATGGCAGCAGGCAGCCAGAAATGTTCAGTTATGGAGCAGCCCCCTCTTCTGATAGCAGTCGCAGCCGGGTATTGTGCATTCATCTACTATTTATCTGAATGGGAGGCGGATGTGCAGTACCTGGCAGCAGCCATAATCAGTTGACAGGGCAGCTCTGAAACTGAGCATTTCCGGCTGCCTGGTGCTGCCGTCAGCACCAAGAAGAGCTGATTGGCGGGGGTGTCGGACTCCAGCCGATTAGATATTGATGACCTATCCTAAGGATAAGCCATCAATGTAAAAGTAGTGGACAACCTCTTTAAGGCAGGAAGGATAAGTCATTAAAGAAATGTCCACCACTGGAAGACTCATCTAATAGCCAAAGCAAAGAAAGTCTACAAAGAGCATCTCACTCTGGACGGTATGACCATAATTGCTAGGATTTCCCCTGTGGTCAATTTAATAAATGGAGAGATTTTCACAATATGGATTGCTAAATAATGAGACTTTTACCGTAGTCATAAATAACAATATCCATTATTCTTTACATCATGAAACAATGGAAGGTCGTGAAATCCTCGTAAAGAGGCTGTGACAGTAATTAATTGAATCTGAGGTTCAAAGCTATTAATAAGTAATATTAAAGAGATTTTCCAGGATTTTTTATCTTTTTACTTAATAGGCTTCAACTGGGTGAAAATAAAAAAATGATCATTACTTGCCCTCCCATGCTCCTGCTCCGCTTCCTCACTGGCCTCCGGTCTTAGTTGGCAGGCTCCAGTGGTGATGGTCACAGCAACAGTGCTGCAGCCAATCACTGGGTTTAGCAGTTGATGTGACATGTTGACAAACACCAAGGACATCAGTGAAGAACAGAGGAAGGTACATAAAGCCCTGTTTGTCATTTTTACAGAGCAGGTGTTTATGAAGAAGAAAAAAATAATTTCTGGAAAACTCCCTTAATATTACATATTGATTGCTTTGAGACTCAGAGTCTTTTTATTATTGTCACATTTGCTTTTACTTAAAGCCTAAAATTGGTTATAAGGATAATCCTTTTTGATAAAATTAGTGTGGGAAGGCTGAACATGTTATTAACTGTCAGAGGGTTTCCATATAAAGAAGCCTGATTGCCATCTTTAAAATAGAAGCCTAAATATAGAAATTTAAAACGTGTGATCAGTCACACTGCACAAAAGGGAAAAAGGCAATAAAAAAGTGAGATACTTGTGGAACAGGCTTAATTATGCTCAGTTTCCTTAAAATAGATGAGGTAACAAGTTAAAACAAATCTTTTGTTTATTGGCACGGATGCCCCAGCCGTAAGGGACTGAAAGGCCGGCAAATTGAGTCATGCTGCCTCAGCCCCATCCAAAGGTACCCTGGGAATTAATATCCATTTTACTAAATAGTCATTTTCTTTTATAAAAAAATCATATATTTTCTTTTGACTAATAAAGTACTTCTGACCTTAGAAAGACATGACTTGATGACAACTACTTAATAATCCGTTTGTGTCATCAAATACTTTATGAAGATATTCACTATTTAATACTATTAATTATAATGACCAATAAAGAAGTTTTCCCCTACTTTTACATTGATTGCCTATACTTAGGAGAGGTCATCAATATCTGATCGGATGAGGTCTGACATGCCGCACCCCCGCCGATCAGCTGTTGTTGGTTCCGGTGGTGGCAGGAGGAAGCCAGAAATGCTCAGCCACGGCCAGGTACAGCACATCCGCCTTCCATTCCAATCAATAGGAGGCAGATGTGCAGTACCCGGCTGCGGCCACTATCAGAAGATGGGAAGCTCCGTAACAGAGCATTTATGGCTGCCTGCTGCCACCACCGGCACCAAAAACAGCTGATCGGCGAGTGTGCAGGGTGTCAGACCCTGGCCAATCAGACATTGATGACCCCGCTAAAGGATAGGCCATCAATGTAAAAGTAGTGGATAACCTCTTTAACCTTATTTTGGCCATTTGGTTTAATATCTTTTTGATCTTTATTTATTTGATCACGAAAACAAAAGCACATCCAAACAAAGTGAAACATAAGTCCAGATGCCCGTCCGCTATGACTGCAGTGATAAAGAAAGCAAACACTAAACAATCAGCAGCGCATTGCTAGAACTAAGATGTATGAAAACACTGAATATATGAAAGTGAATTGCATCACAGCTGTATATACTGTGTTGTTCATATTCTTTGCTTTTGCCACCATTCATCTGTTCCTACCATTCTCATCTGTTCCTTTCCACCATATCTCATAAATGAGCCAGATACAATTCAAGTGAACCAAATTTTGGAACCCCCCATTGTTGACTGTGATCAGGTATTGAGGGGTTTCACAAATCCCAGGAACCTGGAGGGTAAAAGTGCACCACTTAAAGAACTACTTACTATTAGATTATAACTAGTCACTCCTCATTGTGGAGCCTATGAATCATTCAATAAAAACTTATAGAAGAGTTTTGAAAAATGTCATGTCAAGTCACATTTCATTCAGCAGTATGGTCAATACAATTGCTGCGTACATACTAGCCAACAGTCCCATTTTTCAAGTGACTGAGTCTGCAACCTACACTCTGGATTTTTCCAACACAAAAACCTCTGTGTGAACATACCCTTAAGTTCAGCTTTGATAGAGTATTTTGAAGGTTGCCTTCACGGGAAATGTAGAACTTCAAATACTGAAAGACATTTAAGGTTGTCACAGTGTGTAAACAGGGCACGTAATACTGGAAAAATCTTTACTCCGAGGTCTTCATATTTGATTGATGACTTTGTCAAGGCCGACAAGGGCTCAGACTGCGGTGATCTGCTCTTGTAAAACTATTGGAAGAGGATACTCCAATATAGCAAATGTGAACATTCATCTAAAATCTGAATGCATCTGGATGCTTTTTAATCATTGTCTCGCCTTAAATGTGTCTTTGTAGCAGGAACATTCAGTTATACAGAAACATTAATCAGCTTGCTCTAGTTTTTCCGTTTCATTTTCCTGTTAGGCATAAGCAATTTATTGTACCGCAGCCTCTTGCTGTAGTTGTATTTAGATTAAACGTCCCATGAGTTTATATGATTTGCAATTCATAGGTGTAGAATTTTATGGCTGCACATGGGTCCAGTTGCTGGATGACTGTAAACCCTTTTGTGTTCCTAAGTGATGCTCATAATATATATTCTGGGAAGTGGCCCAAGCTGAAATTCTAGAAAACATTAGCGCGTTGTGCTGCTTCAGTTGTTATGTCTTTGATACATTTCAATTACATTGTCTGCCTTCTTGTAAATGACATTTGTTTTAGTTTTTTTTTTTATTTGCAGTTTTATGTGGTTAATAATAGGCAGGTACATAATGTGTGCTGATATCTTTGTTTCATTTCACACTGTGTTTACACTGGGAAAGCTCTACCAAAAAGTGAAATTGAATAGATCATTACTGAGCACGTGACTAAGGCGGGCTTTGCACACTGCGACATCGCAGGCCGATGCTGCGATGCCGAGTGCGATAGTGCCCGCCCCCGTCGCAGCAGCGATATGTGGTGATAGCTGGCGTAGCGAAAATTATCGCTACGCCAGCTTCACACACACACTCACCTGCCGTGCGACGTCCCTGTGGCCGGCGACCCGCCTCCTTGTTAAGGGGGCGGGTCGTGCGGCGTCACTGCGACGTCACACGGCAGGCGGCCAATCGGAGCGGAGGGGCGGAGATGAGCAGGATGTAAACATCCTGCCCATCTCCTTCCTTCCGCATATCCTACGGAAGCCGCAGTGACGCCGGTAGGAGATGTTCCTCGCCCCTGCGGCTTCACACACAGCGATGTGTGCTGCCGCAGGAGCGAGGAACAACATCGGACCATCACGTCGGCGTAATTATGAATTACGCCGACGCTGCACCGATGATACGATTACGACGCTTTTGCGCTCGTTAATCGTATCATCTAGGCTTTACACACTGCGATGTCGCATGCGATGCCGGATGTGCGTCACTTTCAATTTGACCCCACCGACATCGCACCTGCGATGTCGCAGTGTGCAAAGCCCGCCTTAGTCCGCTCTACAGATTATCTCTGCTTGTTTGTATAGTCATCCGCTGGACTCATTAAAGCTGGTGTCACACTAAACGACAGCGACAACGACGTCGCTGTTACGTCACCATTTTCGGTGACGTAACAGCGACCTTGTAAGTCGCTGTTATGATCGCTGCTTAGCTGTCAAACACAGCAGAAGCAGCGATCATAAGGTCGCTGTGCTACATGTTCAGAGAGCAGGGAGCCGCGCTTAGCGCTGGCTCCTTGCTCTCCTGCAGCACACATCGGGTTAATTAACCCGATGTGTGCTGCAGCTACATGTCACAGTTCAGAGAGCAGGGAGCCGCGCTTAGCGCTGGCTCCTTGCTCTCCTGCAGCACACATCGGGTTAATTAACCCGATGTGTGCTGCAGCTACATGTCACAGTGCAGAGAGCAGGGAGCCGCGCGCACTGCTTAGCGCTGGCTCCTTGCTCTCTTTGCTACAGTATACATCGGGTTAATTACCCGATGCATACTGCAGCCACATGTCACAGTGCAGGAGCCGGCACTGGCAGCAAGGGCGGCGGAGGCTGGTAACCAGCGTAAACATCGGGTAACCAGGGAAAGGTCTTCCCTTGGTTACCCGATGTTTACGCTGGTTACAGCTTACCGCAGCTGCCAGTGCCGGCTCCTGATCGCTTCATTTCGTCGCTCTCTCGCTGTCACACACAGCGATGTGTGTGTCACAGCGTGAGAGTGACGACCAAAAAATGAAGCTGGACATTCAGCAACGACCTGCGACCTCACAGCAGGGGCCAGGTCGTTGCTGGATGTCACACACAGCGACAGCGACGGGACGTCGCTGCAACGTCACAGAAAATAGTGACGTAGCAGCGACGTCGTTGTCGTCGTCGTTATGTGTGACACCAGCTTAACAGACATGCATTGTAATCCGTCCATCTAAGCCAAACAATACGCTGCAGTTAGTAAGATCAGATCTGGCTTTAGGGTGCCTTCTACTGTTTAACTCATCCTTCTGATTTGGGTTTAGCTACTTTAACACCACTTAAAGCTGTATTAATAGAAAATAGCTATGTGCGAGATGAAAGAAGCAATACATTGATAGTTAGGTGACGCATTATATTTGTTGGCATATACATATATATATATATATATATACACATTATATATATATATATATATATATATGTATATATATATATTGTGAGACTGTGACCGGGGTTATCTATGACGGCCGGTATGTCTCGCCCCGGTTGTGCTCACTCCATGATAGAAAGTAAATCCACTCTAGGGTTAATGCTGTTTCCCTACAGGCTGAAGGAAGGGTTAAATAGAATCAGGAACAAGGGCAGGTGTGCCGGGTGTGGGGGAGTGAACACAACTCCCTGAGTTCTCTGCTGGAGAGGCACATGTATATTGTTGTGGACTTTTGTTTGGACATTAAACCGTGTGCTGTGAACCTTAATGCCTGGATCCCGTGTCTTCTGCTGCGCAGCCGACCACGCTACCTCACAGATGGTGGAGAATCGGCGGGCATGACAGCCGGTGAGGTGTAGCATCCATCCCTAGTGACCCAGCAGCACATGTCCTGGATTCGAGCGGCTATACTACAGCCCAAACCCGGCGACGCTATGGAGGACATACTAAGGCAGCAGCAACAGACTAATGCACAGCTACAAGAGGCTAATGCACAGCAGCAACAGACCAATGCATACCTGCTCCGGGCGTTGGAACGTCAGCAGCAATCCTTACAAGCGCAGGAAAAAAGGCACCAAGAACAGATGGTTCTCCTGGCCAAGTCGATCCGTGCCGGACCGGCAGCAACAACCCCGGGACCGGGTGACGACGGCAGCGTCCGGAAAGCGGTGAGACAAGCGTTGCAAAAGATGACCCCGGGGGATGATGTGGAAGCGTTCCTGGCGGTGTTTGAGCGGGTGGCCGAGCGGGAAAAGCTGCCGACCCCCCAGTGGGCTGAGGTATTGTCGCCCTATCTGACGGGGGAACGCCAAAAAGCGTACCTGGACCTCTGTACCGAGGACGCCATTGACTATGTGACCCTGAAAGCCGAAATACTGGCTCGGTTGGGGGTGAATACCTATGTACGGGCTCAGCGGGTAAATCAGTGGTTCTATGAGGAAGCCAAACCCGTACGCTCCCAGGCCTATGACTTGTTGCATCTTGTAAAAAAGTGGTTGCAGCCTGACACTCTGAGCCCGGCGCAAATGGTGGAAAGGGTAGTAGTGGATCGTTTTGTGCGCACTTTACCCGTCACCGTTCAATGGTGGGTAGGACATGGTGACCCGAGTACCCTGGACCAATTAGTGTCCTTGGTAGGGCGGCATGTGGCTACGCAGGACTTGATACGGGACACTGAGACTTTGCGTACCGCCCGTCGGTCCGGCCCCTCCAAGCCTAGGGCCAAGGACCCACCGCTGACACCGGTGCAGGAGTCCCCTACCGTCCCGTCTGAGGCCGCGGCCGCCATTCCTGAGGTCCGGAAGGTTCTGTACCCTAAACGACAACCCGTCAAGGGGGTTTCCGTCCCCATTAGATGTTGGCGGTGCCAGCGGGTGGGACATATGGAAGCCCAGTGTCCACTCACCACGGAGCCCATGGATTGTGGGGTTACCCGGCGGGGTTCAATGTATGCTCAGGTGGTGTGTACCGCTGACCTGGTCTCCCCAGAGACGGAGCCCCACTTGTGCCAAATACAGGTGAATGGATGTCCGGTTACAGGATTGTTGGATTCCGGAAGCTTAGTGACCCTTGTGCGATCCACCTTGAGGGCTAAAGTAAAGGCCACAGGACGTACCGTGGGGGTAGTTTGCATACATGGGGAGCGCCGAGACTATCCCACGGGGACTGTCACCATCACAGCACCTTGCGGTCAGGTGCAACATGAGGTGGGACTTCTTAACACTCTTCCTTATGACGTGATCCTAGGAAGGGATCTGCCCTACTTTTGGACTTTTTGGAAGGGACCGCCTAAGTCTCCTCAGATATTGGTCAGTCCGGGACCTGAGCCCTACAATCCTGAATCCGGGACGCCTGCCGTAGGGGTCCCCATGATAGGGACAGAATGTGAACCCGATAGGTCGACCCTAGAGGTATTGGCAGGAGAGGCTGAGACGGTCGAACCCATCCTGGAGTTGGAGGCGTCCCCGGATACGTTTGGGACAGCCCAACTCCAGGACCCTACGTTAATACATGCCCGGAGTCGGGTGACAGTAGTTGACGGGGTGGCACAGCTGCCCGGTGCCCAGGAAAGGTACCCCCATTTCGCCCTTAAGCAGGATTTACTCTACCGGGTAGATGAAATACGGGGCGTGGGGGTAGAACAGTTGGTGGTGCCCCAGCCGTATCGCCGGCGGGTCCTCGACTTGGCTCATAAACACCTGATGAGTGGCCACCTAGGGGTCAAGAAAACGCAGGAGCGAATATTGCAAAGGTTCTATTGGCCCGGGGTCTTTGGGGAGGTAAAACGGTTGTGCGAAACCTGCCCGGAGTGTCAGCTTACCGCACCCCTGACCCATTTTCGCAGTCCGTTGGTACCGTTACCCATTATAGAAGTCCCTTTTGAACGGATAGGGATGGATCTGGTGGGGCCCCTCGTAAAGTCCGCTCGAGGGCACCAACACATCCTAGTGATCGTTGACTATGCCACCCGGTATCCAGAGGCGATACCTCTCAGACATACTGCAGCAAAGCTTATAGCTCGGGAGTTGTTTGCTGTGTTCTGCCGGGTGGGGTTGCCCAAGGAGATCCTTACGGATCAGGGGACCCCATTCATGTCTAAAGTGACCAAAGAGCTATGCCGGCTACTCCAGATCAAGCAGTTGCGTACGTCTGTGTATCATCCTCAAACGGACGGTTTAGTCGAGCGTTTCAATAAAACCCTGAAAACCATGCTAAAAAGGGTGATTTCAAAAGACGGGAAAGACTGGGATATGATGCTTCCCTATTTGATGTTTGCCATCCGTGAGGTGCCACAGGCATCCACGGGGTTTTCGCCTTTTGAGTTGTTATACGGGCGACATCCCCGGGGATTGTTGGACCTGGCAAAGGAAACATGGGAGCAAGAGCCCACCCCCCATAAAAGTGTGATTGAACACATTTTGGGTATGCAGAACCGCATAAGTGCGGTCATGCCAATTGTGAAGGAGCATTTACAGGAGGCTCAGGCTGCGCAAAGCGGCCGCTACAATAGACAAGCCACCGTGCGGACCTTTAAACCCGGGGATCGGGTGTTGGTATTAATCCCCACGGCGGAGAGTAAATTCCTGGCTCAGTGGCAAGGCCCCTACGAGATAAAGGTAAGAGTCGGGGTGGTTAACTATAAAGTGTTGCAGCCCGGTAGGCGGAAACCTGAACAAATATACCATGTCAACCTATTAAAACCTTGGCAGGAACGGGAAAGCCTGATGGCTGTTTTTTCCCCATCTCCCTCCTCTTCGGGTCGTTCACATCCGGCTCCAGCGACCTCCGGAGAGGACGAACCGGAAGTAAGGATTGGAGAATCCCTCACCAAGACTCAGAGGCGAGAGGCCAGACGGTTGGTTCAGCAGAACCCCGATGACTTCTCCGAGCTGCCCGGTAGGACCAGTCTGATACGACATGATATTGTCACCGAGCCCCACCTGAAGGTACGCCTGAAGTCATACCGGGTACCGGAGGCTCGACGACAAGCCATATCGGAGGAAGTAAAGACAATGTTACGCCTGGGGGTCATCGAAAAATCCCAGAGTGAATGGGCTAGTCCGATTGTCCTAATACCAAAACCCGATGGCTCCTTAAGGTTCTGCAATGACTTTAGGAGATTGAACGAAATATCCAAGTTCGATCTCTACCCCATGCCCCGGGTGGATGAGCTGATTGATAGGCTGGGACAGGCGCGATATTTTACCACGCTCGACCTGACCAAGGGGTACTGGCAGGTGCCACTAACGGAGTCCGCCAAGGAGAAAACCGCTTTTGTTACGCCGGAGGGTCTCTTCCACTATGTTGTCTTGCCTTTTGGGTTACATGGCGCTCCGGCCACGTTCCAGAGGTTGATGGACTTAGTGCTGGAACCCCACCAGGCGTATGCATCAGCGTACCTGGATGACATCATTATTTACAGCTCCGATTGGCAGACCCACTTGGAACAGGTACAAGCGGTGGTGGACGCGCTTCGGACAGCCGGATTGACAGCCAATCCCAAGAAATGTGCGTTGGGACTCACGGAAGCCCGCTACTTGGGCTACGTGATAGGCCAAGGAGTGATTAAGCCCCAAATTAACAAGGTTGAGGCGATCCAGAAGTGGCCTAGACCCCTGACCACGAAGCAGGTTAGGGCCTTCCTGGGTATCGTGGGGTACTACAGGAGGTTTGTAAAGGATTTTGCGGGACTATCAGCCCCCTTGACGGACCTTCTCAAAGGCAAGAAGTCCGTCATGGTGCGCTGGACTCCGCAGGCCGAGGACTCCTTCCGGGCCCTGAACGGGGTCCTGTGCGGACAGCCCGTTCTTGTACACCCTGATTTCCGGAAGGAGTTCATAGTACAGACTGACGCCTCAGAGGTCGGCCTGGGGGCAGTGCTGTCTCAGGTGGTTCAGGGGGAGGAACACCCTGTCACCTTCTTAAGTAGGAAGCTCACCCCTCCCGAGCGGAATTATAGCGTAGTGGAGAAGGAGTGCCTGGCGATCAAGTGGGCCTTGGAGTCCCTACGCTATTACCTGCTGGGACGGCAGTTTCGCTTGGTGACGGATCACTCTCCACTGGTCTGGATGAGGTCCGCCAAGGAACGGAATGCCCGGGTTACCCGGTGGTTCCTTTCTCTGCAGAACTTCCGGTTTACGGTTGAACACCGGGCCGGTAGGTTGCAGGGCAACGCCGATGCCTTGTCCCGCGGTCCGTGTTTGATGGCGGGAGTTCAACCCCGCACGCTTGAACTGAGGGGGGGGTATGTGAGACTGTGACCGGGGTTATCTATGACGGCCGGTATGTCTCGCCCCGGTTGTGCTCACTCCATGATAGAAAGTAAATCCACTCTAGGGTTAATGCTGTTTCCCTATCTGAACCACTAACAAATGTTGTATAGAGTAGTAGTTATCCAAAACACCACTATTAAATCTACTCTAATAAAAAATCGTTTATTATATTAAGTTAAAACAGAACAAACATATTGTTCTTCTCATAAATAGGCATAGAAACATATAAACATAAAGATCAGGTGCAAGTGCAGGTGTCAGACAAACAGTGCCCTCGCCTAGGGACAGCCCCAGATCATGTGGCTAAGTGAGTTAGGGGTATAGATTCGTCACTGTCAGAATGATACTGCTTAGTATGTGCTGTGACTCTCCCTCATAGGTTAGCTTACTTCACTTTAAATGAGCCTAAGTTAGCATAGTAGATGTATGTCAGACTCACCGTCCTAGCTCATCTCTAGCGGGGGTTACCACCACCAAATAACGTGATTAACATGTAGTACAACTATACAGGACCATAGACAACAGAGACAATAGGCGTTAGGTGTCCAGGGTTCTACTGTTACATAGATTTCCCTAGTTTGACAATACTGAAGGTTAGATTAGAGTCTAGGATGCCACTTAGCTTGTGGATCTCCTAGCTCTCCCGACGCGTTTCACCCCCCTAACGCAGTATGGGGGATCATCAGGGGAAAAATGGAGGAATCACTCCTTGGAAAGAATGACACCTGCAAATAAATGATGCATAAATAAGTAAATGGGTATTAATATAAATATTCTTTAGACTGCAATCTTTATGAGGTCATAACCCTCAAGATAATGATTATCTTGAGGGTTATGACCTCATAAAGATTGCAGTCTAAAGAATATTTATATTAATACCCATTTACTTATTTATGCATCATTTATTTGCAGGTGTCATTCTTTCCAAGGAGTGATTCCTCCATTTTTCCCCTGATGATCCCCCATACTGCGTTAGGGGGGTGAAACGCGTCGGGAGAGCTAGGAGATCCACAAGCTAAGTGGCATCCTAGACTCTAATCTAACCTTCAGTATTGTCAAACTAGGGAAATCTATGTAACAGTAGAACCCTGGACACCTAACGCCTATTGTCTCTGTTGTCTATGGTCCTGTATAGTTGTACTACATGTTAATCACGTTATTTGGTGGTGGTAACCCCCGCTAGAGATGAGCTAGGACGGTGAGTCTGACATACATCTACTATGCTAACTTAGGCTCATTTAAAGTGAAGTAAGCTAACCTATGAGGGAGAGTCACAGCACATACTAAGCAGTATCATTCTGACAGTGACGAATCTATACCCCTAACTCACTTAGCCACATGATCTGGGGCTGTCCCTAGGCGAGGGCACTGTTTGTCTGACACCTGCACTTGCACCTGATCTTTATGTTTATATGTTTCTATGCCTATTTATGAGAAGAACAATATGTTTGTTCTGTTTTAACTTAATATAATAAACGATTTTTTATTAGAGTAGATTTAATAGTGGTGTTTTAATGCTGTTTCCCTACAGGCTGAAGGAAGGGTTAAATAGAATCAGGAACAAGGGCAGGTGTGCCGGGTGTGGGGGAGCGAACACAACTCCCTGAGTTCTCTGCTGGAGAGGCACATGTATATTGTTGTGGACTTTTGTTTGGACATTAAACCGTGTGCTGTGAACCTTAATGCCTGGATCCCGTGTCTTCTGCTGCGCAGCCGACCACGCTACCTCACAATATATAAAAACAGTCGCACTCTGCAATAACACAGTAATACACTACCTAATAAATAAATTGGAGGTATTTAGAATATTAAAATGCATTATAATATTAGCCCAGAGCCACTGCACGGCACGCTCCTTTGCTGGGTCCTATTCTACACTGCATCTTTTTTTGGGCTTCTTAAAAACCTATACAAGATCAGCAAGTGACCACAAGAGGCTAATGAACATGGCGGGGGTTGGAGTGCAGAGCCAGTCAGACAGGGCATCACTCCACATTAAATATAAGGAAAAAGAATGAAACCAGGGATTCCCAGCCTGTCTCCCATGCCGGTACTTGCCTGAGTTCAAACTGTACTCGCAGCACCACCCAATGTGAATAGGTGCGTATCTGTTACAAGTCTATCTCCAGAGATCTTGATGTTTCTTTGTCTATGGTGCACAAAATAATCAAGAGGTTTACAACCCATGGCACTGTAGCTTATCTCCCTGACGTAGATGGCAGATTGATGAAAGGTTGCAACGTAGTAGATAATCCAAATGGTGGATAAGGAGCCCCAATCAAATTCCAAAAAAATTCAAACTGTCCTTCAGGCTGTGGGCGCATCAGTGTCAGCACAAGCTATCATGAAATCTGAGTATCATGAAATCAAAGGATTTTGTCAGAAGGCTGGGTTTGCCTCCTAGGTCATGGGTCTTCCAACAGGACAATGACCCCAAACATACTTGAAGAAGCACCCAGAAATGGATGGAAGCTAAATGCTGGAGAGTTCTGAAGTAGCCAGCAATGAGTCCGGATCTAAATCTTATCGAACACATGTGTAGAGATCTTAAAATTGCTGTAGGGAGAAGGAACCCTTCAAATATGGACCTGTTTGCAAAAGTAGAGTGATCCAAAATTTCACTTGAGAGGTGTATGAAGCTTGTTGATGGTTATAGAAAGCGATTGATTGCAATTATTTATTCTAAAGAGTTTGCAACCAAATTTTAAGTTGAGGGTGCCAACAATTTTGTCTGGCCTATTGCTGGAGTTTTGTGTTAAATTATGCCCAAATTGCATTTTTGTTCTTTGGTTTTTTTTTGGTGTTGTCTCAACAGAAACAAACATGTAATATAACAAAACATGTGTAACTAATATAATTTCCTGGGATAAATACTTAATATGCCGCAACAATTTAAAGGGTGCCAACATTTTCACCATGCCTATAATATATATATATATATATATATATATATATATATATATATATATATATATATATATATATATATACATATATGTACTGTACAGTGTCTTGAAAAAGTATTCATACCCTGTAACTTTCTGCTCATTTCTATTTGCAAAATCATTCTAGCTCAATGAAATTGGATGGAGAGCATCGACTAAATTACATGTTTCATGTCTTGCCACTGATTCTGAGTGAGATTTAGGCCTGGACAGTGATTCTGCCATTCACACACATGAATATGCATTGATTTGAGCCATTCCTTTGCAGCTCTGGTAGTATGTTTTGGGTCATTGTCCTGCTGGAAGGTGAACCTATGCCGCAGTCTCAAGTCTTTTGAGGGAACTAAGAGGTTTTCCTTCAGGATTGCCCTGTATTTAGCTCCATCCATCTTCTATTCAATTCTGAACAGCTTACCTGTCCTTTCTAAAGTATTTCCACAGAATGATGCGGCCACCACCATGTTTGAAAGTGGGGATGGCGTTTTCATATGCATATACACATAGCATTTAGCTTGAAAAGTTCTACTTTGGGCTCATCTGTTCAGAGCACCTTCATCCGCATGCTTGCTGTGTCCCCTACATGGAATGTGGAAAAAGGTGCTCTGGTCAGATGAGTAAAAGAGTAGAACTTGTTGGGCTAAATATAAAATGTTATGTGTAGTAGGAATCTAACATTTCACATCTCCATGAAAAAAAACGTGGTAGCACCATCATGCTGTGGGATGCTTTTCTTCAGATATGGAAGCTGGTCAGAGTTGATGGGAAAATGGATGGAGCTAAATACAGGGTGGTTCTGTAGGAAAACCTATTAGAGGTTGCAAAATATTTGAGTCTGGGGCGTAGATTCACCTTCCAGCAGGACAGTGACCCTAAACATGCTGCCAGAGCTACAGTTTTATGGTTTAGATCAAAGCGTGTTTGAATGGCACAGTCAGTCTAAATTCCATTGAGAATTTGTGGCAAGATTTGAAAATTTAACTTCACTGATGCTCTCCAGCCAATCTCACTGAGCTACAGCTATTTTGCAAAGAAGAATGGCTAATCGTTTCATAAATATGATTGTATATGTGCAAAGCTAGTAGAGACATAGCCCAAAAGACTTGCAGCAGCAATTGTAGTGAAAGATGGTCCTATAAAGACTCAAGGGGCTGGAATACAAATGCACATCACAATTTTCCAATTTATATTTATAAAATATTTGGGAAATCATATATAATTTCCTATACACTTCACAAACATATGCAATTTTGTTCTGGTAAATCAAATAAAATCCCAATAAAATACATTTAAGTTTTTGGGTGTAACGTGAAAAAATGTGGAAAAGTTCTCAGGGTATACATACTATTTCAAGTCACAGTATATGTAACAATCTGTATTAAAACAAAAAACAAACAAAAAAAAAACCCAAATAGAATTCTTCAATGTTCACAGTGGCTACTAGGGCTTTTTTAGACTTTAACTTCCTATTGTTTCAGGAAACAATATATGTACATTGTATATGTAATTGTAATCTTGCATCTGATTATGTCAAGCCTGCTGAAAACTCTTCCTGTAAGAACAGAAATTATGAGTCTGAAAAAGCCCCAGTCGTCAGTATGAAAATTGCAAGGTTACTACTTTATTTCTTTTTACAGTTTATTTAAACATTCTTTAATAACAGACAATATAAGGGACAATAATACATAACTGTGTACCACAGTAATCAACTTCACAGAAGGTAATAATATGAAAAAACATTGACAATCTGATTTAAGCAATTGGGCATTTTCTAATGATAGCTTCCCTTTAAAGAGTCCAGGCCTTGATGGGCTGCTGTTTACCGTACACTAAAGGGACCTAGGATTTTCCAACTTCTGAATGTTATAAAATGTCAAAATGGCATAAAAAAATGAATTGATACTCACCTTTCTGATAATTATCGGATTCACTTCTGGTCCCTATATCCTGGTTCATCTCAACACAAAAGAACTTACCACTCAGCCAATTACTGGCTGCTTTAGTGACCTGCCTCTACCAGGGATTGGTTGTACCCAATCTCATGTCTAGGCCACATATCAGAACAGGAGCTGCAAGGGATCATGGGATGTAATGGGAAGAAATTATAACACAGTAAAATAACTAGCTAAGTCTGCATTCACATTACTGTCTCTACACAAGTGCATATCCTCTGCTTACTCTTATTGCTGGATCTCAGGACCATAGGGTGTCTCCTGGAAGAGACTGAGAGGGGCCTTGGACTAATGAGCCAAGATTTAAAGAGGGCAGATGCTCTTTGCAGCCTGGTCGGACAGTCCCCAGTTACCATGTGGAGAGGGTTGGTAGGAGACACAAAGTGTTGCTAGCTTCTAAATTAGCCCAAGTGACAGTCACAGGTCAGCAATTGTAATTTTATTGGCCATCCTGGAAACATGAGCCCAGGATGAGGCATATAAAAAAATAGGTGATACAATGGGAAGGTGTTCCCATGTGTGGTTGACCTGTGCTAATTGTGATCCATAATTAATTTCCCCTTCCCTCTAGAAACAGAAGATAACTTTAGACTGGAACATTTAGGTATTTCTGTTAATTCTCCCTTTTAATTTTACGACTGTTCTGGCTTTTTTTTGTGTCATTTTTATCTTTATCCCATAAATCTTTTTATTGTAAGCACTGTGTTTTTTTTTATAATAAAGTTTAAAATATTAATGTTTGATCCTTGTATGCTCTAAAGCAGGGGTTGGGAACCTATGGCTCTCAAGTCAAATGTGGCTCTTTTGATGGCCGCATCTGTCTCGCAGACAAATCTGTAATAAAAAAAATACTGTATTTTCCGTTTTGTAAGACACACTTTTTTTTTCCCCTAGAAAAATGGGGGTGCATCTTATGTGCCGCCCCCATGTCAGTAGCAGCCGGGCTTCTCGGATCCGGATCTGCAGTGTGGATCGAGGGATTCTCCAGACCCGGGGGTCACGCGGACACTTCAAATGAAGGGGGACGTATTTGTACGGGATTTGCCGTACGCAGTCTGTGACGCCACCCACGGTGTGTGGTGAAGTGTGGCACCACCGCTGCCGTTGTGGGGCACCCAGGGGTGATGGGATGGCAGGTGGTTGTTAACCCCTCCGTGGGTATTGATGGTTACCCCAGGGCCCGGTGACTTGGTGCAGGGGATGGTGATGGCAGGGGCCGGCGCACCTGGTCAGACCAGGGAGTCTCAGTTTACTCACAATTAAATAAATCAGATAAGTCCAATGGTTAACCAAGGTGCTGGTGGCCGGCCAACGCACCGGGTGTACTCTGGTCCTTCACCCGGGGTGATGGTCTGTGTCACTTTCCTCTGCACTGTGTTGTGATATGGTGAACACGGGAGTCCGCTCTCGGTACTTCTGTTGGGAGCCGTGCCCGCTGATGCTGACCCGTGGGATCTACCGGGCCCTGGCGGATGCCCTATCCCTCTCGGTGGGTGGTTGTCTGTTTTTGGGACTTTGGTTGGGACAGGACCTATAATCCTGCCCTCAATTGGTTAATTAGCTAGGCCGTTGGTTCTGGTCCTGGCTTCAGGGTCCAAGTACCCCCTCTGTGCATGGTTTCTTGGTCGGATCTCTGGTGTTGGTACCGGCGGGCTCCAACCCTGTCCCGGTCCACCTCAGATCTCCGGCTGCCATCTTCCCATCTCCTGTCAGACACAGACCACCGTCTTCCACCTAGCCAATACGCCGGGGCTCCAACCCCGACGCCTCTGCTCTCTGAACTTGAGCTTCACACATTCTCCTCCTGTTCCTCTACTCCACTTCCACTCAACTGAACTCAACAGCAACTCACTGAACTGAACTGTTTTTCCCACCCCGGGTTCTCTAGACCCTTAGGTGGGAGTTCTCCATCCTTCTGGTCCCGCCCACTGGTGTGCCTTTCCTACCCTGGGGCGATGACTAGGATTTGGTTGGCAAGGTTTAACCCTGTGAGGGAAGGTGTTGTGCGGGGGCCTACACTGTGTGACCACCTGGCGGCGCCAGGGCATCACGCTTACAAACCGCATATGACTTACCGGGGCGGCCGTGGTGTCGCAGGGTCAGCGATACTGCGGGCTCATGGGGTGTCGCGGCAGCAGGTGCCATTGATCTTTGGGCTGCTTTGAATCTCCCACAGTTGACGAGATCGATTTCAAGAAAATGGCCGCGGAGGCGGCGTGTGCACAGATAGGGCTCCACAGGCATTGTCTTAAAGTGAAGGAAAACAATCATACAAGTTGCACAATTTTTGATGGAGCATAATTTTTTCGTGTTCAATAAACAGTTTTATTTACAGTACCACGGAGTTTCTATGGGCGCTGAATTTTCGCCTTCAATTGCGAATTTGGTTATGGCTCACTGGGAGGAAAAATACTTATATGATATTAATAACCCTTACTGTAAATTCATCCACTGGTACGGTAGATTTATTGATGACCAGTTATTCATTTGGAATGGTCCCATCTTATTAATTCCGGAGTTCATGAATTATTTAAACAATAATCAATTCAATCTAAAATTTACCCATTTTTGTGACAATAATAAAATTAATTTTTTGGATTTGACTTTCACAGGCATGCCTGATCAGATTATATCCACTTGTATTTATCGTAAACCACTGGCCGGAAATACAATTTTACATGCTATGAGTAGTCATCCTAATCATACAATCAAAGCTGTACCAGTGGGTGAATTTACTAGGGCTTTGCGTAATTGCAGTGAGCATTCTGTATATAACAATGAAGTCAGGTCAGCTGAATCCAGATTAAGTGCAAGGGGTTATCCATCCTGGACACTTCAGAGAGCACGCAAGATAGTAGAAAATAAAAAACGTGATCAATTGATAGATTTTTCAAATAAAAACTCTGAATGTAAAAATAATAAGAATAATATGAAATTGCATAACAAAACAGTGCTATCTTTACAATACAGCACACAATTTAATCACATCAAAAATATTATTAAACGGTATTTACCCGTTTTAAATGAAGACCCTGTTCTTGCAACCATACTGCAATCTGGTTGCAGTGTGGTTGCTAAAAAAGCACCTTCACTGGACAACATTCTTTCACCCAGTTTTTTTGTAAAAAATAAACCTGTTTCCACCTGGCTTGAACACAAGGGATTTTTTAGGTGCGGCACCTCACGCTGCCGCACATGTGAATTTGCCTTACCTTGTAGCTCATTTTAAAATACTGGTGAGACTGTCACATATTCCATTTTGAGGTACATTAATTGTAATCCCACCAATGTGGTTTATTGCATTAAGTGCACCAGCTGCAACCTACTTTATATTGGTTGTACAGTGAGAAAACTCAAGGTGCGTTTTAATGAACATATCCGGGATATTTATAATTCTAAGGGCACCGTTATTCCAGCCAGAAATCTCTCATCGGCATCCAGACATTTTATTTCACATCACAATTGCAATACTGACCCTGATCCCTGCGTGTTTTTGGTTTAGAAAAAGTTAAAATCTCTCCTCGTGGTGGTGATATCCAACATCAGGTTCTCACACGTGAGGCTTTTTGGATATTTCATTTGGGAACTAGAATACCCAGTGGTCTTAATCTGAGACGAGATGTCATGTTTCATTATTAAATCTTATTAAATCTTGGTAGATAATGTTCACATGTACATTTCGGATGATAGAGTTTTTTTTTTTTTTTTCTTTTTTATGTGGAATTTTAATATCAAAAATCTTTTCTGTATATATATATATATATATATATATATATAAAAAACCTGTTCACTTATTGTTGAATTTTTGTATTGTTGTTTTGTATGTTATCTACCCCATGCTGGCACATGTGCTTTCTGATTAAACACACTCCTCCCATTGGTAGGAGTGAGTTTAAATGCTTGTGAGCAAGACATGTTCACTCAGGCTTGACAAAGAACGCAGGCAGTAGCGTAGCCTTACGCCGCATATGGGCTCCCTATTTTTGTCATCGCATTAATTTTTACGTCCTCTAATAAAATTGCATCAGTTTTACTACTACTCCGGAAGCTGGATTTTTCTTTCTTCTATTGTCTTGAAGTCCATCGCGTTGATCTGCACACGCACCGAGGCCATTTTCTTGAAGTTGATCTCGTCAACTGTGGAGAGATTCAAAGTAGCATGCTGGCAGATCAATGGCGCCCACCACCACGACACCCCACGAGCCCACAGCAGTATCGCCGGCTATCCGCACACTGACCCTTTTGAGCTGCGACACCCCCTCCTCCGTACCTGCAGCATCGCCTACCCTGCCTCCTGGGACCTTCTGAGCCGCTCCAGCACTGCCGCTTTCCCCTAGTGAGTATGGCTTTCACGGAATTACATTTTAAAACATGTGGCATTCATGGCTCTCTCAGCAAGGTTCCCGACTCCAGCTCTAAAGAATCCATAGCCTTCTAGAGAGTGTATGACCCTGTTAATTGTCAAACAGTAGCATATTTCGGGGACTTATCACACCGCGTGTTTGAGTGGTGGCAGCATGTTGTGTAGCCGGGGTGTATGGACTGCTGGGGTGTGATTTATGCTCACTTTATAGACTAGAACAGAGATTGAGAGCTAGATTAAATGAGAGGAGATAAATTAACCCTTGCAGGCACACCCCACTTATGTGCTGAGAAGTGTGTATGTGAAATGGGGTTTATATCATTTATTTATGTACCATTCTGACACCAACAAATGTTGAAACCGATTGCTTTTCAGATTTTTTTTCTATTTTCATAAAATGGAATTCATAGATTTTTTTAATGGATTTTTTTATAACTTTGATTTGTTTTATCTTTGTTTCTTTAATTTTTTAAGCCATTTTTGTTTCTTACAATGCAATTTGCGCTTATAAATCACATTATGTTTGGTGTTACATTTAATACATGTAGTGTTGGAGCAGCACATGATATATTCCTAGAGTGTCACACTTTGCAATATTGTTCGAGTGTGTTCTCCCGCTGGTAGCTATAAACAGAGAACAGGTGTCTTAGACTAATACCTTCCAAACTACCTTATTTGCATTAAACAAATACGAAACAACAGGCAGTCTAGTGCAGAGCACAATATATTTAATTACTTATAACTGTTTCTAGGGTACGGACGTCTTGGGCCTCCATGGGACCACTAATTCCGAGGAGAAGAAATGGAGAGCTCTGGCGGATTAGAAACATGTTTAAATCATGTTAAGTACATTGCATGGTGCACGTTAGGAATTAATGTCTTGGACTGCTGCTTTTTATTGCAGTGTGGGTGCTATGTGTTAATGTAGAGAAAGCATATATATATGCTGCACACTCTTACTCGTATCATTGCCAGTAATTATTTTTATTTTAAGATCTCCTGCCCTCCCAAGGAATATATACTCTGCAGATATACTACAGTGAGGTATTCTATCATAGCTAATTCTCCTCCATATTCAATTATAACACCCTATAACCACATTGAGCCTTGATTACTTGCTAGGAGAAATCACTGTCCCCTAAATTTAAGTCCTCCACAGCAGCCAATTAAGCAGGTGCTCCAGATATAACTAACACTTAATTAAACAATTAATCTAATTCTTTTTATCATCTAGACAATTTGCTTATGAATTTGGCTACACAGCAAAATTGAGACTCACAGTTTAGTCTTTTTCAAAGTGCCACACTATGAGATCAAGAAGGAAATGGCCGATGTTAAGTTATTGTCGACCATCTTTTAGGAATATTTGTTGATGATTGATATTGAAGAGTTAGGATTTTTCTAGTCTCATATTTTGTCTAATATTTTCCATTTTGTGATATTGTGTATACTAGGAAAGGGATGAAATTAATTATTAGAACTAACCTCTAAAAGGAGGGGGTTTTGTGAAATTTTCTATGGGAACTTTGCATGAAGTATCTCTTTGGGTTCGGTTCCACTCGCGTTTTGCTTGGATGAGTGCAATCCGAATATCTAAAGCAAAACTATGGTGCAGTGTCCATCTGCGATTGATTTCTCATGCCATATCGGATGCGTGTTAAACATTGCACTGTACTCGCATATCATCCGAGTGAAGTGCAATATACGCAGAGACAGGTCGGGGAGGAGATGGGGAGAAAGTGCTCCCTCCCTCTTTTCCGCAGCTCTGACTCGATCGCAAGACTGGATCACAGTCGCATGACCCTCGGATGACGCTGTAGGGTCATTAGCATATTGCCTCCGATGCTCTCGCAAGTGGAACCAAGCCCTTTGTCTGTAAATGGTATAAGGAGCCTGCTTAGGTTCACATGTCCAGTAATCATACGTTAGAATGGATCCAGCTGCAATCCATTGGCAATAAAGTTGTGCAGACACAACTTTTTTGTCCATTTCTTAATAACTGATTTCACCTGGATCCATTTTTTGACATTGGAATTATGGAATACGGATCCGTTAAGTAGCCATTTTCTTTTATTTGTAAAAGGTCCGGTTGTTTTGCTTACTGGATCAGTTTCAAATGTAAGATCTATAACAATCAGTTAACAAATCCGTTTTCCATAAACTTCAGTGTTAAAAAAAAACAGATCCAGCTGAAATCACTTATTTAAAAATGGACATAAAACTTTTTTCCCAACGTTTTGCTGCTGGATTCATTCTACTGGATCATTAAAGGACATGTGAACTTATCCTTACTCACTCTATACACAGAACTGTTTTGCCCACTAGCTGTGTGCATTTATGTTCTCGAGGCGCTCCCTTATAGCTCTGCTTATCTCTTTGAATTAAGCCACAGTCCTGATTCCGTAGTCTGAAGCTGTGTCAGAACCGAACCGGTACAACATGATCAACAATAGATATATCTGAAACTGTGGTTGCCATGCAAATGTCTTGATGAGCACATAAAAGGCTTGAAATTGAAAGTGAACCAGAGATGATTGGACCCGAACTTTAAAGTTTGGTATTATTATCAAACACAGACTTTACAAAAAAATCAGTGGTTGAGTTCGGAGTTCAGGTGCTTTATGTACGCTTACATCAAGCTTAGATCAAGCATCTAGGTGATCTAGGTGACCTAGTACACTCGGTGCTCAGCCCAGTGCAAGCCACTTGCAACATTATCGGAAGATATGTGCCCAATAAAAAATGAAAAATTCCCACCCTCCTTCCCTCTGAAGTGCTCTGTTTATGGCTGGCTGTCTGTGGGTAGAGACCCGAACTGCCCAATCATTGACTTCCAATGAAGTTCAGGTCAAATTTGGGTCTAGAACAGACCTTTAGCTAAAGTCCAGCTGATCCTGCAGAACCTGAAGTTCCATGGGTCCGCTCATCTCTAAAGAGCAGCTGTCACTGGATTATTTTTTCCTTCTCTGCCGCTTTGTTCTAAAGAAATGTTCCACTGTAATAAAGATGACATTTCTCTAACCAAATGGGAGTATAATAGAAAACTTGTCTCTGGTGTTAACTTTTTCTCATCTGACACTGGACAATCAAAACATGTCCAAGACCACAGAGACGTTCTGTAGTATACTCCCAGTTGGTCAAAGAGAAATGTAATCTTTATTACCGTAGGGCAAAACTTTGGAATGGAGGGGCACAGAAGTAAAAGAAAAACCGATCCAGTGTCAAACAAGCAGTGGCAATTTGAGGAGGTACTCAGCTTAAATTAAAATATTGTCCATTAATAGATCCTCTTTAAATGACTGCATTCCTGAAAACATTTTAATGTAAGTGGTCATATATGACTGCCGGTCTTTATGGGATACACCATCGAATATGTGTAGGAATTCTGACAGACCTTGGAAAGAAATAAGCACTGGGCACTTTCCAAAATTGATTTTTGTTTTTTTTTTGTTTTTTTTTTTTACTTAGGAGGCAAGTGGTTGTCAGAACTTTCTGGCAGCCCCATATTTCCCTACCGTTAAAATAATTGTGTGCTTGCTTTCTATGAGAAGAGAGTGATCTAATGTGCATAAACCCCACTTGTGTTTCTAAGTTTTCATGCAGCTATAAAATTGCCTCTTTTATGTGATCCCAGGGGGCCAAAAGACAAACTACCTTTGTGTAACTTGTGAACCAGGTTCTAAAAGGTTTCTATTGTCATTACAGTAGCAGTTTTATAATGCTTAGACTCCCAAAAGAGAAACATCCTATTAAAAAACCTAAGAACATACAGTGCTCTCTTCTTCTAATGATATATTGTGGTAAAACTTGGTCTCAGGAGCTGGTCTTGACAAGATCTTATTTGTGTGTGGGGGAGGCGAGGCTGCGATGTTGGTGCCCTAGTTAGCATACAGTTCAGGCTTTAATATTAGCTGATCACATCATCCTTCTCATTCTGTCTAGTCACAAAAACAGGAAGACCCCTGATTACAATCCTCTTAATTAAGTGGATGATTATCAGACTCTGAGGAGAGTGTCATTGGAAAATGATGGAAGGCGGCCTATATTCCGCTGTTCATGCCCTCATTTTCTGACCAGAAGGTCTAGTTACAGTGGTGCCTGGAGTGATTAGGATCTTCCTACCTATTTTGACCACACATATGTGGGCCAAATCTGTCATTACTCTTAATACTCACCTTAGGGGGACCAGCTTGTGGAAGATATTTTCATTTTAGGTCAGTTTAGTACTGATCAGTTTCAAATGAATGTTATCTCTGTATACTGAAAACAGAAATAGGTCAATTATACACTTGAATGCTGAAAGGTTGGATGTAGCCACCATCACAATGAGATAAACCTGATGACGTATGGTATACCATAGCAGATACTATTGTACTACACGTTAGAAAGTGGATATAGTAAAACTATGGGCAAAATAGGCAGGAAACAGGCATAAAAAATGACTTCTTCAAATCAGGTTTTCGTGTTGCAAAAAACATGTTGGCAATCTGTATTAAAAGTAAACCATAGAAAACGTAGAGTTTTCTAACTGTTCTCTGTGGAAAATTGCAATAATAAAATATTAATTTAAAATATATTTAACAAAAAAAAACCTGATTCAACTCCTTCCCGACATCCGCCATAAATGTACGTCTGGAGCGGGTGTATAGAGAGGTCTCACTGGCTGAGCCCACCCAAAAACCCGGCAGATAATGGCTGTATGTCACAACTAGGTTCTGCCTGTAACAGCCACGGATGTAACGGAACTCTGCCCATGATTGCTAATGTACAGCACCTTTTGCAGCACTCCGGTAAGGAGGCACATAGTTCTATATGCCCACCGGCAACTCCACTGCATGATCGTAAGGCACTCATGGGTTGCTATGGCAGCTGGAGTTCAGTTGAAGACCACCGTGATCGCA
The DNA here is from genome assembly GCF_048569485.1 of Anomaloglossus baeobatrachus. Lineage (NCBI taxonomy): Eukaryota > Metazoa > Chordata > Amphibia > Anura > Aromobatidae > Anomaloglossus > Anomaloglossus baeobatrachus. The sequence continues at coordinate 266,164,540 of NC_134358.1, read as the reverse complement.
ATCATGTTGTTCCATAGAAACCAAGCCTGTGGCTAAGCTTCCAAGGAGATTGTGAATTTTACTAAATACAGCAATACTTAAATATTGCGGTATACTGTACAACGATCAGATGGTTGCACGTTCAAAGAGGACTAACAAATAAACTAAATGAAAAAAGTTTATAAAAAATTTGTAGAACATATAAAAAATAGAATCACACACCTTTCCCCCCAGTAAAAATAGAGAAAAATAAAGACAAATTATAAGTACACATATTTGTTATCACCATGTTTATAAAAGTTCTATGTGTCAACAAACAAATTGTAAAAATAATTAGCCTGATCGCCAAACTCCATAAGAGAACAAAAATTCATACTTGTGATTTGCGGTCACTGCAACACTGTCAAAAAATGGAATAAGAAGGAAGCAAAATGTCATCTGTATGCAAAAATGATATTGATAAAAACACTGGCTCACTTCACAAAAAACAAGCCTCACTCAGGTCTGTCGATCAAAAAATTAAAATGTGACAGGTCTCGAAAATATGGTGACACAATCGAAAACTTTTTTCTCATTTTTTTTAGTTTTACCATTAAAATAATGGAAAAAAAATTGCATTACCATAATCTTAATGATCTGGACAATCATAATGCCAGGTCATTTTTGCCAAACAAAACACTGTAAAAGCAATTTCCAGAAGAAGTTGATGGAGGTTTTTTCTGAATTTTCACCACACTTGGAATTTCTTTCCATTTTCCAGCACACTGTGTGGTAAAATAAATGGTGTCCTTAGAATTACAGCTCATTCCGCAAAAATCAAACCTCACATTTATATGGGAAAGTTATGGCTTTTGGAAGAAGATGGAGATATTCTGAGACAAATTGCCAAAATTGAAAAATGATTTTGTTATTCTCTGTCTGCATATCACAAGTAGGTTTTTGCAGGCATCGCCCACTGTCATGGCAGCGCCAAGATCTATGGAAACCCCAGATTCTTGCACTCTGTATTCTAACTACCCTGATGTCTATGTTCAGCCCAGGGAGACTCAAGTGTCAACCGACAAACTTGTAGTTCAGAGGCAGGCTAGCAAGAATTAATCTCTGTTTCTTAATCTCCTTTAGTCACATGCTATGGGAGAGCCAGTTATAATCACTCCCATCCTACCGTGTTTTTCCAAAAATAAGACCTCCCCCAAAAATAAGCCCTAGCAGGGATTTTCAGTATTTTCGGAGAAAGGCTTGAATATAAGCCCTCCCCCGAAAATAAGCCCTAGTCCCGGATCAATAATGAAGTGTCCGTGCAGCTAAAAAAGTTACAGATACTGCAGGACACTTCATTATAGACAGCGGCACCCGGCAATTACACTCACCCGACACTGAGCGGCAGGACCTGCAGTGATCGCACACCCGCACACATCAGCTCACACACACACAATCAGATCTCACACACACACCAGATCTCACACACAAACATCGGATCGCACACATAATCAGATCACAAGCAAACATCAAATCACACGCAAACATCAAATCACACACACAAACATCAGATCGCACACACATCGGATCGCATACACACTCACCTCATCCAGCGACACTGATCTCTTCTCGCCGGGAGAATCCTGAGAGACAGTGCGGTGCAGCGCGACGAACAGGACCTGCGGCCGGACACATGACTTGCTCTCATTCCCTGCTGCCGTAAGTGCTGGATGTGATGTTATGTGTTTTGTGTGTGTGTGTGTGTGTGATTTGCTGTGTCTATCTGTGATCGGCTGTGTGTGCCTGTGATCGGATGTGTGTATCTTTGATCGGCTGTGTGTGCCTGTGTGTGATCGGATGTGTGTATCTGTGATCAGCTGTGTGTGCCTGCGATCGGATGTGTGTATCTGTGATCGGCTGTGTGTGCCTGTGATCAGATGTGTGTATCTGTGATCGGCTGTGTGTGCCTGTGATCGGATGTGTGTATCTGTGATCGGCTGTGTGTGCCTGTGATCGGATGTGTGTATCTGTGATCGGCTGTGTGTGCCTGCGATCTGCTGTGTGTGTGTGTGTGCCTGCGATCGGCTGTGTGTATCTGTGATCGGCTGTGTGTATCTGTGATCGGCTGTGTGTGCCTTCGATCTGCTGTGTGTGTGTGTGTGTGTGTGATCGGCTGTGTGTGCCTGCGATCTGCTGTGTGTGTGTGTGTGTGTAATCTGCTGTGTGTGATCTGCTGTGTGTGTCAGTATGTCAGCTAGCAGCAGGGGAGAACGGCGTGCAGCACCTACCGGAGATCACAGGAGGACCTGGGAACCACGCAGACGTCCTTCTCTGGTGAGTATGAGTCTCCTGGGAAGAGGGGGGGGGGTCTGCTTTTTTGGGGGGTAAACTTACCCCCAACCGTGTTTCTCCAAGAATAAGACCTCCTACAAAAATAAGCCCTATTGCTTTTTTGGGGGGCAAAAAAAAATATAAGACAGTGTCTTATTTTTGGAAAAACATGGTATATATGATGGGAGGATACTTCCATTTGTGTCAGCCATAGCTTGTCCATTCTAGTCTGGAGAGGGGGTTTGATCCAGACTTACTGGTGGTTGCGCATTATTGTTGTGAGCGGTTGTGATGTTAACTCTTGTTGTCTTTTTGTTGCTGCCCTCCTTCTCTTGCTTTTCTCCTTAGTTTCTAACTGTTTGTTTCTGTAAGATTGCAGTGTGTCTGAGTTTCTGTTTTTCCCTGTCTGCCTAAATCTGTGTTTCCATCACACCCCTTCCCCTTTCTTCCCTGAGGTGGAACAGATTAGTTCTGGTCAGGAATATAGCCAGGCATGAGACTCAGGCATCTCCATCATTAGGGTAACCCTGAGATTAGGGATAACCAAGGATCCCCATGTGTGATGGACAGTATAGGCGCCCCCTTTTCTTTCCTATCCTACAGTCATATCGTGACACCGGAGTTGTTCATTGAATATGTGACTATTAGGGCTGAGCGGATCCAAACTGTAAAAGTCCGGATCCGCGCGGTTTCAAAGATTCCCGAGTGCCGGACCCGGATCTGGGATTACGGGTGCACGATCCAGATTTGGCACTAGCAAAAATAATTGAAAAATAAAGAAAAACAAATAAAAGTGCGTTTCACACTTACCGAGACTCGGTGTCATGGCGGCACACTGCTTCCGGGTCACACATCCACTTCCTTTACTGTGCATCGTATACACACATCTTTCCGTGTTTTCCCCGCCCACTGGCTGTCCTCTCGTCTGTGATTGGTTGCAGGCAGACGCGCCCCCAGCCTGTGACAGTATCTGCCTGTTGTGCAGTCATCGCGGCTCGGTCATTGTCTGCACAGCCAGCGGTCGTGCTCTATGGCCGCTGGCTGTGTTATGTAGTAGAGCTGAAGCAGCGTGGGTCCTCGTGTGGATTACACCGGAGCTGCAGGGTGTTGGGGGTTAATAAAGAGGTGAAGGAGGGTGTGTTTTGTAATTTATTCCAAATAAATGATTTTTCTCTGAGTCTGTATTTATTTACTTTCATGTACAGGTTAGTGTGATGCAGGTATCTCATAGACACCTGTGCCATCACTAACTTAGGGTTTAGTAACAGCTGTGCGTTGCTATTAACCCCTTATTTCCCCGATTGCCACTGCTCCAGAGCTTTATCTTGGCTGTGGATGAAAATTAGGGGGGTCCGCATGTCGTTTTTTTTTATTATTTATTTAATCAATAATAATAATAAAAAAAAAGCCTCATCACCGGCACAGCCGCGCACACTTCTAACAGGAGCGTGCATGTGTTTCTGTGTACATGCACGATCATGTTCAGTGAGCGCAGGCTGTACCGAGTACTGTCATGCCAGACTCGCACCCTTCTGACAGGAGCGTGCATGTGTTTCTGAAACACATGGACGTTCACCATACTGACCCGCAGACACTTGCCCCGTCCACTGGCTGTCCTGCCGCCTGTGATTGGTTGCAATCAGCTGACACACTGCCACTAAGGGTGGGGGCGCATCTAACTGCAACCAACTACATGCGCCGGTGAGCGGGCAAAACAATGAATATTGAATTGTCGGCTCCGGAAGGGAAAAGCGTGACCCGGAAGGAGTTTGCTACCATGACACAGCCTCAGGTGAGTACACCGCGCGCGCTCCTGCCCCCCTATCCCCTCCACAAACGTTTTTCATCTCCGGATTTTAGTGCCCATAAAATGGGCACCGGATTCCGGAGCGGATCCTGATTTTTTTTTTCAATCCAGCAGTGATCCGTCGGTCCCGGATTTTGGTGGATTCGATCAACTCTAGTGACTATATGTGACCACCCACTGGTTGTGATGTGAACTGCAGCCTGTCAAGCATTTTGTTAGCATGTCATGTAATGTGTTGATATTTAGAGAAATAGGAGTCTTTAAAGAAATTAGCAGAAAGGTATGGGGGAGCTGCACCAAACCTCTGGAACGCTCTACCCCAAGAAGTTAGGACAAATCACAACTTACTCAGCTTCAGACGCTCCATAAAAACGCATCTTTTTAGGGCAGCCTATCACACTCCCTAGCCAAACTAATTTCACCTAATCCCTCTACAACTTCTCAGAGCATAACCCCACGTCAAACTCCGTGGCACCTAAATGCATCTCAAGGCTCTGGCCTACTGGTCCAGGAAGCCATTATCTATCCCCCATTTCCTTGAGATGGCTGGATTGTCATTGTAAATAAGCACTTGCACCTTGCCCCTCCCCCCATCTCATTGTAGATTGTAAGCTCTCACGAGCAGGGTTGCCTTTTTTCCCTTTAAATATTGTATCTTCTATAATTGTTACTTGTTTGTATATGTTTATGTATATGATATGTATATGTATATGAGCCTCCTGAATTGTAAAGCGCTGCGGAATATGTTGGCGCTATAGAAATAAAGATTATTATTATTATTTATACATATAAATGAATTGTGCCTAGTTTGCAAGTCAGGCATTTTTGTGAATAATTAAATTCACTGTACAACACCGTAGAATATGTTGGTATTATAAAAGCATTGAGGAATAAATAAACTAAAACTACCATGCTATGCCCTGTAAAACCCGATCAATAGAGATGTTCTGAAGTAAAAGTTTGTGTTTTATTCTCAGATGGCTATTATTGCTTTCAATAAACATCTCCTTTGAGTTGTATATTGTTTATCGCTCTTTAAATATTGAATCAGAGATAATGCAAATCCAATGAAGATGGAATTTCCAATAGCACAATTATACGGTATTGGGAAAAAATCCGCTTGTATCCCAGACGCTTTTACTGCTGTGTCATCAAAATGGACAACATATAATAGAACAATATAATATACCTATATAATAACACGTATAACACAATGGCGTCATTAATAATGCTATGATTAGTATTCAGTATTATAGAGGCGCAATTTACTGTGTATACAGATAGAAAACTAAAAAGCTGCCTATGACAAGGAATCAGCATTTAGAAGTTTGACTTTTGGAAAATAATATTTTATTTTTTGACTCTCCTCAACTTAATTTTATGTTTTTTTGACAGATGATGGATTTTGAGAAAACGCGGCTATACAATTTAAAGGTGGAAGCTGGGAATATGTACGATGACCCCCGATTTCACTACTTAGGACCCTTCAAGGATGAGGCGACTGTGAAAATTATAGTGGAAGATGTAGATGAGCCTCCGGTATTTAGCAAGTCAGCCTATGTACTCGAAGTGAAGGAAGATGCAAAAATTAATTCTATTGTGGGAACAGTTACAGCCCAGGATCCGGATGCTGCTAGAAGCACTGTGAAGTAAGCAGAAGAGAAATGCACTTCTATGTCCCTGTAATGATCAAAGCTGCAAAATGTTATATTATTAAAGGCCTTGTAGATGATGAGACTAAAAGTATCAAAGGATGCTATGGTTTAACACTTTAGCTTTATGTGTCACTCATGCAAATGGGATTTTAAGAAGTGCTATAATTTTACATTCTTTCTTCAGGCTCTGAACCGTGCAAACAGAACGGTCCAACATCTGACTGCAAGATCACATTTCATCTTACATAGCTACAGAGAGGAAACAAGGCTTATGCTAAAGTGAGTTAAAGGGAATCTGTCACCAAGTTTTTGCTATTCCATCTGAGACCAGCATAATGTAGGGGTAGAGACCCTGATTCCAGTGATGTGTTACTTATTAGGCTGTTTGTTGTGGTTTTGATAAAATCACAGTTTTATCTGCTGTAGATCTACCACCTCTATGAATGCTGCTCTCTGTATAACTCCGCCCACACCACTGATTGACAGATTTCTGGGTACACTGAAAGCTGCCAATCAGTGGTCGAAGTGGGGCTATACAAAGTTCATGGATATAGAGGTCTACATGGCAGCAATTTTACTAACCTTCTAGTGATAATTCACTGATAGAACAGTGATTTTGTTAAAACTTTTAATAGAAGGTACTTATCAGCCAATCCACCATCTGTATCCAAGTCCAAACAGGGAATGAATATTGCACGGAAGAAAACTCTAGCTGGCCACAGGAAAAAAAGGAGATTAGTGAAGAAGTGGGTATCCAGCAATCCAAAACATAAACAGTCTTAATTTCTCCATTTAAAATGCAGCATGAAAAAGAAAGAAAAAAGTTAAAAATCCATGAGCTAATGCATTTTGGATTGTACAGGATCATGAGACATGGGGATATAACTAAGGATTCTGTACGATCCAAAACGCGTTATCTCAAGGATTTTTAACATTTTTTCTTTCTTTTTCATGCTGGATTTTAGATGGAGAAATAAAGACTTTTGTATCTTTTGGATTGCTGGATACCCACTTCTTTCTCTAATTTTATTAAAACTATAGCAAGCAGACCAGGAAGTGACATATCGTTGGAATCAGGGCCTTTGTTTTAGTATTAGGTGGAAAACACCTGGTGACAGTTTCCCTTTAATTGTACATGTCACAGAAGACTGTTACTCTCGCCTGTATAAGTGGCTCTATAGGTTTGTTGCTTTGATAGAAATCTATCCTCTGTCTACCTTACACATATACTACCTGTATAAATGAATGGTAAATAATTTACCATTTATCCACATTCCCAGAACCCATCTATGTGGAAGTTGAGCGTTGCTGATGGAGTATTGGGGGATAAAAGACACAGTGACTACCCTATAGCTGCACCATAATCTGACACTACAGATATATCAAAATGACTGATACAGTGTATAATATGGATATTGCTCTAATATCTTAGTTTAGTAAATTTGTAAGCTGAAACAACTAAAAACCATAAATGGAAAAAAAAATGGCGGTACAAAATAAAAACAGCCCCAATTGTCACTAAAATATTTTAGGATCCTACGAAAAAGTTAGAGCTGCTCAATTGCTAAAAAGTGCTTGGCATTGACATTGATAACACTTTGGCCACTAGTGAGTTAGAGTTTCTTGAAAGACATAATAGCTAGTGATGAGAAAATAGTTCGCTATTAGTGTGCTCGGGTGTTCTAAACAAGCATTTGCTGCTCGGATGGGCACGACTCGAGTATAATGGTAATCAGTGGGAAACTCGAGCATTTTACTAGAAGAGTTCCCCATTGACTTCCATTATAATCAGGTACTCGAGTCGTGCCCATCCCAGCATCAAATGCTCGTTAAGAGCACCCGAGCACACGAATACCAAATTATTTGCTCATTACTAATAATAGCCTATTTTTGAAAATACTATCAGGGATTGATTGATGGGTCCAACCTCTAAAACCCTGTATAATCAAGGGGCCACAAACTCCAACTAGTCTCTTCATTGTGTACAGAGACACATAGGCCTTTTCATCTAGGCAGCTGGGTGTGATACTGCATCTCTGTACCATACAAGTGAAGAAGTCTGAGCGCAGTACCAGGTACAGCCAAGTGAAGTAATAACCAAGTGAGCTGTAGTCCCCTTTGATTAGCATGTCTGTCCTGGTTGATGCATTTCAGTGAAGCAGGAGAAAGTGGTTGTAATGCCGCACTGCGGGATAGACTCATAGACTCCTGCCGCACTGCCAGATAGACTCAGAGCAATTTTCATTAAAATCAGCAGGTTTTATTGTTCATAGTTCTACGCGTTTTGGAGCTAGCATGCCCCTTCTTGAGTAACCAACAATAGCAATGAACCAAGAGCGCCATATTCGCGGGAGATCAGCATTTCTGCTGATCAGAGCACTCTGATCAGCAGAAGCGATCGAACTGTGTAATCATAAAGTGCCCTAGGGGCACTAGGAAATAAAAAAACAAAAAGTAAAAAAAAAAAAGTTTAAATAACAATAATTGAAAATTACACATATTTAGTATCGCTGCTTTCAGAAATCCCCAAAATGTCAAAATATGAAATCAATTAATTGGCACACGGCTCAGCGAGAAAAAATTGCATGCTCCAAAATTAAGGGGTTTTTTTTGGTTGCCGTTAAAATGCAGTTAGAGATCATCAAAGCATCGCATCTAAGCAAAAATTGTATAATTAAAAACACGAGCTCAAGACACAAAAAGTAAGCAAACACTGAGCCCTAGATCCTCAATAATGAGAATTCTACGGGCCTCAGAAAATGGCGAGAAAGGCGCTATTCTTTTTTGTTTGTTTGTTTTGTTCAGAATTTTTTTTCAACACTTACATAAAAGCAAAGCTATTCATGTTTGGTACTGTATCTACAGACTCAGACTGACCTGGTGAATCATATTGGCAGGTCAGTTTTGCAAAACAGTGAACACAGTAAATAAAACAAAAAAAAAACAAAAGTGCAATTGCAGGGTTTTTTTGCGATTTCACCGCACTGGATTTTTTTCCCGTTTTCCAACATAATATGGGGCAGAATGAATGCCGTTGTTCAAAATTAAAACTTGTCCCGCAACTTGGAAAAAGGGGAAGAAAAATCGAAAACAGAAAATTGCCTGGGGTGAAGGGTTTAACAACAGGTTCAACCCCTTTACGACCTATGACGTACCCATACATCATAGTTGAAAAGGAGTTCCCGACCTATGAAGTATGGGTACGCCATGGAGATGGCATGGGCACGAGAGTTGTCGGAAGCTCAGCTTTCGGAACATCCAATACCCAACTTTTTGACAATTTCCAACATTTTCACAATCAAACTAGATAAAATTGACCTAAATTTACCACTATGATGAAGTGTAATATGTCACGAAAAACAATCTCAGAATGAATCACTGGGATCGATTGAATCCTTCCAGAGTTATTACATCATAATGGGATGCCTGTTAGAATTGTAAAATAGTAAGCATTAAAATAAGCAACTTAACTTAGAATGTAAGGACAGAGGTGTGCTTACATGCTACGGGGTCCGACTAGCCAAGGGAACTTATGACCTTGTGACTAGTCCCTGCACTCATTAGCATATGATGAAAGATCTTTAGAAATACTTTTTCTAAAGATCTATTTATCTATGCTAGTGTATACAGGGACAGTTAGGCAGGGATTAGCAATATACACCCAGAACTGCTCATGGTTCTGGCTGCGTATTGCACCTGACAAGTTCCCTTTAAATACTTTCAGGACAGCGGAGAGACTTGTGCTGCTGATGTTAGAGGCTCACAGATAATTGTGCAGTTTGGATGCAGTTATAACAGGCTCAGAGACATATCAGGGCTGTTCAGATTTTAACCTCTAGATTTGCAGCACAACGTTTTAATTAACTACGGGCACATTCAGACTTTGATTATGTATAAGTGTCATGCATAGTTTTCACGGATAGCACTCATACCTAGGATAGTGTAAGGGGTCAGCAGAAAATTATGGAAACGTCTACTTTTAATTCATGGTTCGGATCACAATCGGTAATGTAAATCCATGGATCCTTGAAAAAAATTGCCCATCTTAACAGTAATCGTTGAGTATTGTACAGTACTAGGCACGGTCCTGCATTTTCCATATGTTTTCTTATTTCATGATTATATTTATAAGAAACTTGAAGGGGTGGTTCACTAGTTAGTATTAGTAGGGACATTGATATTATGTTAAGAAACAAGGTTTCTCTCAAATACCTTGTATTGCCAATTCTGGCTGTGAGCAGCGCTATTGCGTTTTGCTCATCCCCTTCTCGTGACACCCCCCCACCCCCCCGGGCTCCGTAACCTCTGATGTCTGGTGATGTCACGTCAACTTCCAGGTGACTTGACATCACTGTGGCCGGCCCCAGTCTCTGTGAGTGACTGGGCTGTGTTTCACTGCTCAGTTGAGCCCAGCGTCACAGCCCAGCATCTCCCTGCTCCCTCCCCCTTCACTGCAAGCAGGAGCAACACTGGGCTGTGACGAGCGGTGAAACTCCACCGCGGTGTTCTGAGGTGAGCAGGAAGTTGATCTCACATCACCGGATCCCTGAGGTCACGGAGCCTGGGAGTCACGAGAAGGGGATGAGTGGAGCACAATAGTGTTCACAGGCACTATTAGCAACACAAGGCATATGAAACAAACCTTGTTTCTCAACATAATATCGATGTGCCTATGAAAAATAACTAGTGAACCGCTCCTTTAAAAATGTAAGATCCAAATACATTGACTACAATATCTACAGGTGCATTCACTGCAGGTCGTAGAAGAGGCACAAACATGTACAAAGCCACGTTTATCCCATTTTGCAAAGAGCTTGAGCTCCCGGCAGCCGTCACCCACTTGTTCTATGGAGGGAAATGTCACATTTGCATTCTTTCTGCACGGTCAATTGAAAACAGAAAAAGAGAGCCATAGCAGAACTCTATTCCAACAGGTTAACCTGGTGTGACCATCCTTCATTGTAGTCAGACGTTTTAGGAGATGTGTGACCTATCACAAGATTGATGTTACTCCTCGCATACATAATATTGCTGTGATTCCCCGTCTGCTGCGTATTGTATGCATTGCGTGTAACACCTTTGTTTATTCCTTGCCTGACCTTGAGCTTGTAATGCCGAGGTGTTTATCGAAATGGGGCACAGATATTTAGAAAATTAATTGGAAACATTTTATTATTAGAAATAAATATTTCGATTTTTATTATTGAAAAATAATCTTCATTTTTGTATTTTGGTCATTAGTGAGAATTTATTTCCTAAGGGTTTTAGGTCCCTTTGGTTGAACATTAGACCAGACCGCTACAGCGAGTTGCCTGAATGTTACATGTGTACTATACCAAGGTTTATTACATAGCAAACATTCTGGAAATGGCAACACATTTCATTTGAAATGAAATTGTTTTTCTCCGCAGCTCATTACAGCCAGGGTTTTGATACAGAAAAGCTGAGCGCACCCATGTGACTTGAAGCTTGCTTAATGCATAAAAGCTACCCCGTGTTTTTTGGATGTCAGGTGCGGTCCAATAACTGTAGAAAGCAATTTACATTTATTCTTTTTAATCAGGGTGCATCAGAAGCCTGCCTGCCTTGTTTCAAATTCAACATTTAACACATGAAACCGTGATGCAGAAATCAAGGCACATCTTCCAACACCGATCTTAGCTTGTCAGATGGCAACGTGATAAAAAAATGGAAATAGGAAAATAAAATCTGCAAAGTCACCAAACAGTTCAGAATAATTGTTAGTCATGTGAATGTATTACTTTCTGATTCTACAATAGATTGTGGTAATGGTTCCGATTTATCAAGATTAGGTATGAAAGAAAAGTGCACTTCCGTATGAATTTAGCATATTTTTTAGCTGCCATGCATCACCCCAAGAAATGTACTCAAGTCAGGATCTATCGTAATTTACACTACTTTTGTGTTTGCCAACAATTCTTGCCCCTTCTGGTTAAACTCTGTCCACTTGCAAAAAGTTGTCGGAATTGGTCAGGACTGGTACAAAGACTGGAAATATGTCAACGTTTCTAACAGTTTTGCCCCACAATTTTGAGAAAACTGTTTGAGGAATGTCAATCATATATAAAATAGTAGGGTCAATATCTGTTATTTAATAGCGGATTTTACCCATAAACGTCAGCTGTTCAGATGTAGACATAGGGGAATCTAATTGAAATGAGAGGATAAACCTATTGATGATTGAGTCGATTTTCTTAAAATTTATGATTCTGCATGAATTGAAACAGCTTGCGATGCTATACACGATTCAGAAAAAAAAGTATACGGCTGCCAATTTGGTGAACCATTTAGGGCCAGTAAATAGTAGCAAAAAAAAATAAAAAAAACAAATAAAAAAAAATCAATACTCACCTTACCGCTCATCTCTTTGGCCATCCCAATGCGCACCGTACAGTCCTATTCTATCCAGCATCATGCGCCACATCTCCTGTTTATTTTAAGCCGGAACTTAAGTGTCACATCACAGTGTCAGGGCCAGAAGTCCTTGTCTGTAGTGAAGAGGACAGAGCTACAGTGTGTCATTGCAGAAAGAAGACCCAATGGCTTGTAGCAAGCAGTGGGTTTGCCTGGGAGGTGAACAGTGACTAAAAGTAGATTTTTTTGTTTTAACTACTTTGACAAGCAAAAGGGTAACAATGATTTGAACTTTTGACTTCCAGGCTCCATATCTCACCATCCACTACATCTTTGAGTTTAAGACTACCTTCATTGTATATACAATCATCTTGGTTATCTCATAAAAACTTGACTTGCAGCTGCTTAGCATAAGATCTATTGTGCAGATACTTGTCATGTCACTGCATTGTTACTGTTTTGCTCCTGGTGTTTGAAAAATCTTTTTTTCATGTATACTACAAATTACAATATGTTCTCACATTCCCTAATAGCTAGGTGTGTTATTATGTTGATATCCAAGCAAAAGGTCACTTTGAGAAGCAGCCATGAAAGAAGATTTCCCAACAAAACAGAAACCGCATCATTCAGATCATTGATAGCGGTCTCTAAGCCAAGAAAATTGCCAAACTGCATCATGTGAGTGCCAGGACAGTTAACAGCGTATGAAATGAAGTGTGTCCATCTATTCAAAAGTTAAAAGGTGGACATCCAGGAAAAATATCAAAGTCAACAAGTTGGCTCATCACCAGGTCTATCAGTTCTTGCACAACAAACATGGCATTGGAGGTGAATTGTATGCTTCATAATAGTGAGATCACAGACATGGATGCAAGCACCATGAGATGCAAGTTGCAAAAGTCTGGAATGTTGCCCCGAAAAAAGGTGAAAAAGCCTTGACTTCAATATCGTTGTAAGAAGTGTCTGCACGAGTTTGCAAGAAGGTACAAAAAGTAGACAGTAGAATATTATAAATGTGTGATTTAGAGCTGTAGCACCCCTGCGGTACCAGGTGCCACAAATGTGAACGTGAAAACCCAAACCCCGGAATATCCGTGCCAGTCAACACACCAGCACCCTCAGGCCACATACACAACCCCAATTCCAGACTGGGAGACTGCCTAGCAACAGGTAAAAGGGATGAGCACTGATTGGATAGTCGCCACCCAATCTGTAGGGAGAGACTCAGCGAGGGGGAGGGGCGAGTGGTCAGTTGGGAAGTTGGTGGGAGGAAGTAGTGAGCAGAATAGAGTGAGCAGGAGTTGAAAGGAGTGTGAAGGAAGACGTCTACTGAGAAAGGAGTGTGGAGGAAGAAGTGAAGGAGTGAGGAGAGAGTGAAAGAAGGAAAGGAAAGGTGTAACAAGACCTGAAGTAACAACGGAAATCTGTAACAGGAGTTGAGGGACTGTGGAGTAAGGAACAAGGACTCTAGGGACCGTGGGTTACCTGTGGAAGTGGAATACTCCAGGAACCGCGGCTGCCTGCGGAAGTCTGGAACCTAGGCTCACAGGACTCAGCACGAGTCAGGGTGCAGACCCTAGCACATTTTCTGTTAGTACAATAAACCTCATTTCAATCCAGAAATATTACTCAGTCCATCAGTTATTAGATATATGAAACTGAAATAGCTGTTGAAAAAACCCAAATTGTTATAAAGAAAAAAGGTTAACATTAATAGGGGTGCCCAAACTTTTTCATATGACTGTAATAAAAAAATTTGTTTAGATTTTTAGGTGCAAACCAGTAACAATGCAGTAACATAACAAGAATCTGCATAACTAATCATATGCTAAATATTTGCAAGTCAAATGTATGTATGTGATAAGCCAAGATGATTGTCTATAAAATGAAGGTAGTCTCACTTTGGAAGCTGTAGTGCAGGGATGGGGAACCTTTTTACTGCCGGGGGTCATTTGGAATTTCCTACTAACCTTTGGGGGCCGCACAACATTATCAACTTGAAAAATAACCCTGCTATATTTGGTCAAACGATTAATTAACTCACCCCTACTGTGGAGGCAGGAAGGAGCTGCTTCTCTTTGGTGCGGCTGTGTTGTTCGGTGATATTGATCAGCTTGTTTCTCACAGCTGCTTTTTCAGGTTTGTATCGGTCTGAAGATGCTGGGGGCATATACATCCCAGAAGACACTGGGGCACATAAATTACAGGAGACACTGGGAGTTCACATCACAGGAGGGGCTGGGGCATATACATCACAGGAGGGGCTGTGGCACATAAATTACAGGAGACACTGGGAGTACACCACAGGAGGGGCTGGGGCATATACATCACAGGAGGGGCTGGGGCATATACATCACAGGAGGGGCTGGGGCATATATATCACAGGAGGGGCTGGGGCATATATATCAGTAGGGGGGAATGGACAGCCCTGGCAGTGGCACAGACATAACTGGGGACAAGGACAGCACTAGGTGACAGCACTAGGTGGCAGCATGGACAGCACTAGGTGGCAACACGGACTGCACTAGGTGGCAGAACGGACTGCACTAGGTGGCAGCACGGACTGCACTAGGAGACAGCTCGGACAGCAATAAAAGTCAGCACGGACTGCACTAGGTGGCATCACTTGGGAGACACAAGCAGTGGGAGGGTGCAGACAGCAGTAGCGAGTACAGAGCACTGGGGGGTACACAGTACTGAGGGGTGGCACACAGCACTGGGGAGCACAGACAGCATAAGAGGGGCACAGACAGCACTGACTGTGGCATGGACAGCACTGGTGGCAGCATGGACAGCCTTAGGTGGTACGGACAGCACTGGGGGAGCATAGACATCACCCAAGGTGTACAGACAGCTTTAGGGGGGCACGGACAGCAGTGGGGGGGGTTACACAGCGCTGAGAGGGTACACAGCACGGGTGGGTACACAGTACTAGGGGGTACACATTGTAGTAGGGGGTACACACATCATTAGCGGGTACACACTGTACTAGGAGGTACACAGCACTGGGGGGTACACACAGCACGAGGGGGTACACAGCACTGGGAGGTACACACAGCATTGGGGGTACACACTGTACTAGGGGGTACACACAGTATTAGGGGTACACACTGTACTGGGGGTACACAGCACGAGGGAGTACACAGCACTGGGGGGGTACACACAGCATTAGGGGTACACACTGTACTAGGGGGTACACAGCACTGGGGGCCACACAGCACTGGGGGGTATACAGCAGTGGGGGGCACACAGCACTGGGGGTACACACAGTACTAGGGGGTACACACTACTAGTGGGTACACAGCACTAGGGGGTACACACAGCATTAGGGGGTACATACTGTATTAGGAGGTACAGAGCACTGGGAGTACACAGCATTAGGGGGTACACACTGTACTAGGTGTACACAGCACTGTGGGGTACACACAGCACGAGAGGGTACAGAGCACTGTGGGGTGCACAGCACTGGGGGGTACACACAGCATTAGGGGGTACACACAGCACAAAGGGGTACACACAACACTGAGCAGGGGGGTAGCGATGGGTTGAGTACTCACAGTACTGGGGTGGGGAGGAGGAGTCACACACACAGCACAGGTCCGGGAGGCTGGTAATCTGCTGCAGCTCTTCTGTGACATTATCGCAGCGTGCTGCTTACCCCGCCCACCAGAGCACACTAGCATAGGCCGAGGTTAAGCCTAGAATGTATGGGCTGCAGTCAGGTCCTGGAAGTCAGGATCTGGATAGAGCCCGTACATTCTAGCATCTACCCTCAGGTCATCAGGCAGTGGGATTTAAAGGGCCAGCAGCCGGGAAAAGCGCAGCTGCTGCCAGAGCACAGCGGTCCCCGGGAATGTGCCCGGGGGCCGCATAAAAAGTTGTCACAGGCCGCATACGGCCCGCGGGACGAAGGTTCCCCATCCCTGCTGTAGTGGATGGTGAGATATAGTTAGCGTTACCGTTTTGCTCGTCAAAGTAAATTTAGAATTCATATCTTGGTTGTTGAGCTCCATTTCTCATTTATCTTGTGCGCTGCCTACAAAACACTTTATATCCAGACTATAGATTATCATATTATTGATCATAATCAGCTTCAAATATATTATTTATATTCATATTTATATATAAAGCTTTATTCTCTTAAGCATCATAACTTCATTTATAAATGAGATTTTTGTTGCCCTAATCTAAGGGTATGTTCACACATTGTGGATTTCCACAGCAAATCCCCAATTATCCACAGAGAAATCTGCAGCAGCAGATCCACACATAACCTAAAGAGTGGTGGACTTTCTGCATGTTTTCTGTAAGGAAATTCAAGAATTTCAGAAGCAACAGTAACATGTTGCGGTCCAATTTCCAGACTGAAAACAAAAACAACATAATTTGCTGCTACTAAATTCCAAAAATGTATTTGAAAAAACAAAATACAGAATATCCATAACGTTTAAACATGGTGTTGAGCATTGTAGCCTGACAATTATTTAAAATTGTTTTAAAAGAAAAAAATCCTTAAATTCTGCATAAATTCTGCACATCTGGTGAACCAATAAAGTGTCAAAAGACATTGAGTCACTTCATATTTTCATGTTGGTTTAGATATATGGTATTCAAGAACACAAAGGATTAAGGTGATCAATTTTTCTGCTCAGTTTCTGTGACAATCTTTCAGGGATCAGTCACTGAAAAATAAAACACTTGTTAAGTATTTGCAGAAATAATTAATTTCAAGCTATTCATTCCATAGTTTTCTTATAAAAAGTAAATAGATGAGAGCTGCACTTCATATGCTGCATGTCATTGCGGCACACTGATCCCTTCTTCTTCAATAGTAGATTCTCGTTGAAGTAGTTTGTGTGACAAGCAGCCGTTCTCGAAGAGCCATCAAACCTGAAATATAATTAAACCCTAGAAGAAAAGACATGTTAAACGATCCTCAAAGCTACTTATATGTAAATGTACTTATATCATGAGAGACATTAAGATGTTCGACATTGCGGAACGTTTGCTATACCCACATTAATCCTGCGCGCTCTATTATTAATGCATTCTAGTGGTACACTCTCAATACTCTTGTAGGCGCTTTATGAGTTTTTGCCCTTTGTTACATTTCTTGCTTATTGATAGGACACCTGACACGAGATTATTAAAACTATATGTACCGAAATTCTGTTCCTTTACTGTGGTATTCAATAGGATATCATGTGTAGCAAAAAGCAATACAGAGATGACAATGAAACTTTAGGTAGTTTTTCATTTCATTAAAGGTGTGCATATACATGAGAAAGCTGTTACTATCTCTCAGAGTAAACCTAAACACTTGACCAAGCTTTAATATCTTTGCAACAGGAAAAAAAAAGATGCTGTTAGAAATCTTCCCTGAAAACCTGAAAGGATCGGGTATTTTAATATAAACTACTCGGTCCTTCTTGGCAGGATAGGCTTACCACCTGGCTTACATAGGACACCCCCGGGAGGCCCCTCTATAAATCAGACAGATGGCCAATCCAGCTGAAATTTGTGAGCTGTGCCAACGTTAATCTAATGTGTATGAGAGCCTTAAGGACTTTCCTAAGGAAATTAGGATTTCACTCAGTAGCAAGGTTTGTCAGTTGTTAGACTGATATTAAATAATCATAACCCTTTTACGTTTAAGGGAACATGTCATGTGAAAACAATGCTATTAAACTGCACATATGAGATTAATTTGCTAGTTAATAACGTTTCTAACTTGCCAAGCGCCTTCACTTAGAGCCCCGCTGCCGGGAGGAAATGAACTTTATTCCTCCCAGCAGCATTCAGCCTCCAGTCTTAGGGTTGTACCGGTGCTGGTTCAGTCACCATTCAGGGTATACTGGGCAGCAGCTGTAACCACGTATCGGCACTGACTGACAGCCAGGTCACATTAGTCAGTATTTTCACATGACCGGTTCCCTTTTACTATGGCATCTTCTTACATTTTACTACACTATTAAAGTGAAAATATGGCACAAAGAACACAACTCCAATAATATCTTTTACTATTGCATTTGTGTAAATTCTTAGTGAGAACCTATCAGATGTTTTTAGTCCCTAAAATGCTACTTGGTACTTAACAATTTTTACTTTCTAAAGGTGCCCTAATAATCAAAGTTGTAGAGATTAAACAAAGCCTTTTCAGGCCACATTAACCATAAATAAATGATATTGCTGGTGTTAAGAGGTGGAGTCATTTGGGAAACGATCAAGGTTGGCCATGCCAAAAACCTATCAATTCTAGTGTGATTGTTGTTACTGAGAATGGGAAAAGTCTTCTATGTCATTATATAGAAGACTTTCCCCATTCTTAAGGGTGCTTTACACGCTGCGACATCGCTAGCGATAGCTAGCGATGTCGTGCGCGATAGCACCCACCCCCATCGTATGTGCGACATTTGGTGATCGCTGCCGTAGCGAACATTATCGCTACGGCAGCGTCACACGCACATACCTGTGCAGTGACGTCGCTCTGATCGCCAAACAATCCCTCAAGGGGGAGGTGCGTTCAGCGTCACAGCGACGTCACCGCAACGTCACTAAGTGGCTGTCCAATAGAAGCGGAGGGGCGGAAATGAGCAGGACGTAACATCCCCCACCTCCTTCCTTCCGCATTGCCGGTGGACGCAGGTAAGGAGATGTTCGTCGTTCCTGCGGTGTCACACATAGCGATGTGTGACACCGCAGGAACGACGAACTACATCGTACCTGTGGCAGCAACAATATTAAGGAAAGGAGCGACGTGTCACCGTTTTTGAACGATTTTTCGATTGTTGAGCGTTGCTCCTTGGTGTCACACGCTGCGATGTCGTTACCGGCACCGGATGTGCATCACTAATGACGTGACCCCGATGATATATCCGTAGCGATGTTGCAACGTGTAAAGCACCCTTTAGTAACAACAGTCACACTAGATTCGGCAGGCTGAACAGGCTGGTAATGTGTTCTGGGAATCAATTTATTATGCTACCTATATACTGCAAACCTATTCCACAGCGCTTTACAGACATCATCACTGTCCCCATTAGAGCTCACAATCTAAATTCCCTTTTAGTATGTCTTCAAAGTGTGGGAGAAACCAGACAAAACCCACACAACCACGGGGAGAACACACAAACTCCTTTCAGATGCTGTCCCTGGTGAGATTTGAACCCAGGACTCCAGTGCTGCAAGGCAACAATATAAACCACTGAGCCACCATGCTGCCATGTAGTGTTGCTAATCACTGAGCCACCATGCTGCCCAAAACAGTTCATACTAGGTAGTTTTTTTTCCAATTTTTCTCCAAATTGGTTACAATATTGGAGAGATATTAAAAAAAAAACTAAATAAAACTCTAGAAGAATTACCATGCAAACGGGGATTATATTTCTCAATCAGTGTTATTCCTACTATTACATACTGTATATGGTGCCCCTTTAGAAAGCAACAGAGGTGAAAAAATGGAGTGGTGCAAGTTTGGAGATCAAAAAGCAGCAAATAAGTTTCCAATAACAACATACAGGTGAAAATCACAAATGTACTGGACATTTGTTTAAGAAAATGACTCAAAGCTGACATAATCTGTAGAAAGCTCAGTGTTTTAAGCTTCCGTCAGAAAGGGATTATTCAAGTGCTTGTTGTTAGGAAGCTGAGATTTTATTTAAAATGTTTTGACATTTATAGTGTTAGATATTTCCTGATAGTAAAACGTTGCTCTTAACAATGTAGTGACATTGCAGGCTTTTTAAGTAATTGTATGCTTTTTTTGCTGCTATTGTGAAATAGCAGGAATTTTTAAATGTCATTTCTAATTTAATAGATTGTATTATTGCTGGTAACACTTCTGTCTGGGCACTGCTGCGGATACAAGACATTTAATGCTGGTCTGTGTTTGCAGGTATTCGGTGGATCGCCATACAGACATGGATAGGATATTCAACATTGATTCCGGCAATGGATCGATTTTTACTTCCAAATCTCTGGATCGCGAGGCACTGTTGTGGCACAATATTACTGTCATAGCTACAGAAATCAGTAAGTGAACCCTAAATACCAGCTCTATCTATAGAAGAAAGACTTTTTAAACTTAAGATATTTTGGAAAGTGTGATCAGGGACCTTGAAAGTTAATTATAACTTTCTTAGGTATTGTTACAAAACTATAAAGCAGCACTGTGAAAAGCTAAAATATGTAAACATTGACTTTAGGAATTTTGGCACTGCATTACTGCTATTGGAAATATTATGGAAAAAATGAGATACTTAGCTTATAAATTGGCCAATCCATGTGAGCCCAACGGCCAATGACAAGGCGTATCTCTTTGTCGGAACCCTATCCTAATATGCCTAAAACCTTCAAGTAATGGGCAAATAGGATCCAACTAAAATGAATACACCCTGGCTGAAGAGCAGAGTACTCAGTCAGAAAGGAATGGAATACAAATATAAAAGACTGACCTGCACATCCACTAGGTGTGAACAGGTGCTAGCTGAAAAGTCAATATAATTGCAAAACTATGCAGAAGCACTTTAAAAAGTTAAAATATGCAAACATTGAATATTGGAATTTTGCTACGGCGTTACTGCTATTGGAACTATGTTTAGAAATTAGATACTTAACTTGTAAGTTGGCCAATTCATGACAGCCCGACAGCCAACGACAAGGTCTATCTCTTTGTCGGGATCCTATGGGCAGGTAGGATCTAGCTAAAATTTATATGCCCTGGCTAAAGGGAGGAGAACTCAGACAGAAATGAATGAAATACAAATATAAAGACTGATCAGCACATCCACTAGGTATGAACAGGTGCAAGCTGAAAATTCAATATAATTGCAAAAGAATACAGCAGCACTCTAAAAAGTTAAACATGCAAACATTGAATATAGGAATTTTGCTATGGCATAACTGCTATTGGAACTATGTTTAAAAATGAGATACTTAGCTTATAAATTGCCCAATCTATGAGAGCCCAACAGCCAACGACAAGGCATATCTCTTTGTTTGGACTCTATCCTAATATGCCTCTATCTGATTTAAAAACCTACAAGTTGTGGGTAGGATCCATCTAAAATGAAAATGCTCTGGCTGAAGGGCTGAGAGGTCAGTCAGAAAAGAATCGAATACAAAGAACTAGGTATCTCATTTTTTTAAATATAGTTCTAAGGGCAGTAATGCAGTAGCAACATTCCTATATTCAATGTTTGCATATTTTAGCTTTTCAGAGTGTTGCTGTACATTTTGTAATTATATTGAATTTTCAGCTTGCACCTGTTCACACCTATTAGATGTGCTGGTCAGCTTTTTACGTTTGTTTCTCACCTGTGGAGTTGTGCTTTAAGCAAATAAGAGCAATGATGAAAGTATCTGTTGTGTGCGTGTGCGAGTGAGTGTTTTCATGAAGAACCGTAGATAAATGTATAATGCTCAGTTAATGGAATGTAATTGTGCTAACAGATGATGTTTGGCTAAAATAATTGAATCCATTCTAAAACAATAACCATTTACTAATTGCTTAGTACTATATTCCCAGTCAGAGCTGACACAAATGCATTGCCATCTTTACTGGAAGTCACCCAGAGCAAGATTAAAGTTAATAAAATTAGTAACCACTATGAAGTCAATCTGAAAGGCAGACACAATTACACATGAGGATCTGCTATTGGCAGCTGCACACACTTTCAAATTGCATCTCGTAGACTGCAGTACATAGGACATGGTGTCATTGAAGTGTGTAAAACGGAATATTATCAAATGATTTAATAACACTTAGAATCCAATTATTGATATACGTAGAAAGTAAAATAAATTTTATTTAACCCAGCACTGAAGCTCTTCTGGATTATTGGACTACCAAACAGAATGCTAAACATGTTGGAAAGAGTAGAAAACTGACTAATATTACATTTTTATGATATATATGTATGGAGATATATATATATATATATATATTATTGTATTATGGATATAGCAGGATTGATAGAAATGTTAATTGTATGCAAATAATGAAGTAATGGAAACAAATCCAAATATGAGCACCAAGTGCACAATTACATATACTAACATGCTTTGGAATGATATCAATGAGGTTATTAATGGATGCCAGAGGACTGTTATGCCCCGCTGAATGCATTAAAATGATCAAGATCCGCTGCCAGGAGCTCTCTTTGCAATTGCTGACTAATGACGTCCCAGATGTGTCCAATGGAAGACAAGTCTGGAGATGCTGCAGACCATGATTGCCAATTTAGGCCATGCAGGCTGCTCACAGCACAAGCAACGAGTTCCCACCTGATATTTCTTATGGAATTTTTTGGAAGGTGGTTAAATTTTGTTCAAAAATGAAAAAAAAAAGGTTTAAATAATATGGTCAGTATGTCTGTTTTGGCACACCCATTTTACAGGTCAATTTGACAACCATGCCACACCTACACTACAGCCTACTGCCACATCATGCTTTCTGTTAATTTAGATATGCCAGCACCTACGTGGCAGTTTCTGTTACAACTTTTTTTGCCAAGGGTTGATTACCTGGAGTTGAAAAGATTGTCACTAGTGATGGAGGAACCCAAATTGTGACATTCGTGGTCCATGCCGGATACCTAGTGTCCATGCCCGAACCACGAACGCTGACTTTCTAGAGAAATCTGTGTTACTGTTTGGGTTCGACCATCTAGATAATTAAAAATTAAGGAAAAAGAAAGAAAATAAGAAATAAAGCAGACCATTATACTTAACGACCTTCCCCACGGCTATAACACTACTTGCGAGTCTGCTCATTAACTCTCATACATATTCACTGCTTCCCCCAGCCTGTAGCTTTATGCTTTATCTGTGCTGGGTATCAGCATAATTTTTTTATTTATTTATTTTTACACCACTATATGGATGCAGACAGCATGTGTGATTCCAACCAATCACAGATGATGTTACACAGGGTGGGAGCACAGTCTGACTGCAACCAATCACAGATGCTGCCACACAGGTTGGGGGTGCGGTCTGACTGCAACCAACGGTGGGCAGGGGAAACAGTGAATATGTATGAGGGTTAATGAGCAGACCCGGAAGCAGTGTGGCAGCCACGCAGGAGACTCGGTAACTATAACTGTCCTTCTCTAATCCTCCTATCCCTTTCTACCATCATTTTACAGTACAATGTTCGGATCCCCACAGACTTATATGGGGTTTTGTGTCAGGGGCGATGATTGGATTCAAGTCTGGTCCTGACCTGAACATCTGAGGGTTTGCCTATCTCTGATTGTCATAAGTTAACTATAGTGATGTACAAAATGCATGGTAAAACAAAAAGTGGCAATCGATGATATAGTATAAAAAGAAAAAAAAACATACTGGTTTGTCAGATTACAAATGACCAAAAGTTATCATTTTAATTCTGTTTTTTTAATTTAAAAAACATGAAAAATCTGTCAGCATACTGTATTATTAAAAGGGCCTTTAGTTAATTCTGGTTAATATCCATTTATGCAGTGAGGTCATTTTGACATCACTAAGCGTGTGTGTCTTATGCGGGCGTCACACGGTACGATATATCTGGCGATATGTCGTTGGGGTCACGTCGTTAGTGACGCACATCCGGCATCGTCAGAGGTATCGTACCGTGTGACAGCTATGAACGAGCAGAAATACTCACCTTCTCTTTCATTGTTGATATGTCGTTCATTTTTATAATCTCGTTCCTCCTTCTGTGCTCCGGTTGTTCGTCGCTCCCGTGGCAGCACACATCGCTCCATGTGACACCCCGGGAGCGACGAACACAGCTTACCTGCGTCCCACCTGCAATGCGGAAGGAAGGAGGTGGGCAGGATGTTTATGTCCCGCTCATCTCCGCCCCTCCACTTCTATTGGCCGGGTGCCGTGTGACGTCGCTGTGACGCCGAACGTCCCTCCCCCTTCAGGAAGTGGATGTTCGCCGCCCACAGCGACGTCGCCCGGGAGGTAAGTACGTGTGACGGGCGGTTAACGACTTTGTGCGCCACGGGCAACTAATTGCCCGTGACGCACAAACGACGGGGGCGGGTGCGATCGCTTATGCGATCGCACAATTTATCATCCCGTGTCACGCCTGCATTAGAGTCTTAATAATGTCACACATTTTTTTTTCAGGGCAATTGGAGGCTTTGCAGTAGTGCATTATGCAGTATTTTCAGGAAAAATTCAAAAGGATTGGCAAATTTAAATTTTTAAATATTTGATGATGTATAGTTACTATTGAGCTATTTGTATCTAGACATTAAACACTTCTACAGCACAGATTGTAGCCACAAGTTATAAAATAACCATTGTAATGTAAAGTAATATATTGGTTGGTTCCGTTTGAACATTAAACTTAGTAGTATGTGATGTTTAACAGCAAAGCTTTGTACGGTACTAAGAAGGGGATTCTGGTGATTGAGATTACTTTGCTCTTCTCATGAGTCAAGTGTTTCCTTTTATGAAAGATATACAGCTATATTCAGGATTTTGCAGGCTCTCTGCATTTCATGCTTGTTATACAAACATAGCCCGGGACTCATCGTGACCACCAATGCCAGTCTTGATGAGTGGACTTATCAAAATCAGACGCTCCTGATTCATTAACAGGCGCCTGGCAATTGATATGTGTGTGGCTCCTTATGCTTCAACAGGAACTGGAGTAAGAAATGCCTCAGCTCCACATGAATTAGACAAGGCATAACATCCCATCGCACCCCTTAGCTTACCTGGGCGAAACTGGTATGTAAACGCTAAAGAATTCAGGTGTAATCGCTTTGATGAATCAGGGTCATCCATCCTCATATGCAGTTCAGTGTCTTGTTTGTTTATCTGTCATTTGCCATACACTTCAATGCAAGTCGCATGTAACTACAACTTTCTGCTTTGTTTTTGTTTGTTTTTTTACAGCAAAATCACATGTCTAAGGCCTGCTTCACACGTTAGTGAAAAAACACAGATGTTTTTCACTGACGACTCACGGCATATGTGGGTTTTCCATGTGCTATCCGTGATCCGTGTCCGTCATCCGTGATTGCACATGGACATATAGGGGCCCTTTGCACACTATGACATCGCAAGCCGATGCTGCGATGCCGTGCGCGATAGTCCCCGCCCCCGTCGCAGCTGCGATATCATGGTGATAGCTGGCGTAGCGAACATTATCGCTACGCCAGCTTCACATGCACTCACCTGCCCTGCGACGTCACTCTGGCCGGCGACCCACCTCCTTATTAAGGGGCGGGTCGTGCGGCGTCATAGCGACGTCACACGGCAGGCGGCCAATAGAAGTGGAGGGGCGGAGATGAGCGGGACATAAACATCCCGCCCACCTCCTTCCTTCCGCATTTTCGGCCGTGACGCAGGTAGGAGATGTTCCTCGCTCCTGCGGGTTCACACACAGCGATGTTTGCTGCTGCTGGAACGAGGAACAACATCGTAACATCGGTCATTTCCAAATCATGGAAATAACCGACGCTACACCAATAATACGGTTGCGACGCTTTTGCGCTCGTTTATCGTATCAAAAAGGCTTTACATACTACGATATCGACAGCGAGGCCAGATGTGCGTCACTTTCGATTTGACCCCACCGACATCGCACCTGCGATGTCGTAGTGTGCAAAGTGCCCCATACTCACCTGTCTCCTGCTGTCCATGGTGCGGAACTCTCAGCTCTGCTGTTTATTCAGCTGCTGCTGTCTCCCCTCTGCAGCTACTTCCGGGTCGGATGTTCCATGCATAAATTAATATGCATGAGAATAAGCAGCCGGGCTGGAAGGAAGAGGCAGCAGAGGCTGAAGACAGCAGCGCTGGAGAAGGTGAGTATACAAAGCTTTTTATTTTCAATGAACGTGTTTTTCTGGTAAGTGTTTTACGGATCACACCATAGTATGGTCCGTGGGACATCAGTGATGCCAGAAAAAACGGACATGTCTCTGGACACGCGTGTACGCTGCACGGTGACAGGTTCAGTGAAAAATGACTGATGTGTGCGCATACCCATTGATTATAATTTGTGTAAGTCCGTGATTTTGGTACGCATAAAAATGGTCACATATGTACCAGAATCACTGAAGTGTAAAAGAGGCCTAAGGCCCGTTTCACACGTCAGTGAAAAACACAGACGTTTTTCACTGGCGTGTAAAACACGCACATGTCCCTGCGTGTGCCAAAAATCACGGCACACATGGGTTGTCTAAGTGCAATCCGGGCTCCATTCTCCGTGGCCCGTGATTGCACTTAGAGATTCACTCACCTGCGCCCGCTCCCGCTGTCCATGGTGCTGATCGCTCCCGCGACGCAGCATCCGGCCGGCGGTGACCCCTGCAGGAGCTGCTTCCGGGTCGGCTGTGTCGCACATAATGAATATGCGCGACAGTAATCAGCCGGCACAGAAGGAGCAGGGAGAACGGGCTGCAGAGGACCTCGCTGGACACCGGGTGAGTTAAAATGTTTTTTATTTTAAAAGCACGTTTTTTTCTGGCACGTGTTTCACGGACCACACCACTGCGTGGTCCGTGGGACATCAGTGATGCCAGAAAAAAATGGACATGTCTCCGTGCAGCAATCACGCACACGCGGGTACGCTGCACGGAGACACGTGCAGTGACAAATCACTGACATGTGAGCAGACCCATTGATTATAATGGGTCTGCGTATGTCAGTGATTCTGGTACGTTTAAAAAAAGCACAAACGTACCAGAATCACTGACGTGTGAAAGGGGCCTAAGATAGTAAGTTGACAGCAAGTCACAAACAAGTTGCACAAATATTTTTGTTGCCCAAGTTGCCTTGAAATAGCTGTCACGTGACACATGTTGCCATATGGCCCAATCTTTATCTATATCGTACCACTCAACACTGCTGACTAGAAAATATAGTAGCTTTAGGCTATATTCACAAGAACTTTGGTGAAAAATCCCCCACAATTGTTTAAGCAAACTTGTGTTTTTTGAACATCTCAGAAAAACTTCATGTGAACATAGCCTAAAGCTACTAAATTGTCTTGCCCTGAGTGTTGAGCGTTATAAAGATTAATACTTCTTCAGGAAAACTGCTTTAGGAAACTCTCCTGTTTTGGGGAGTTCTTCTTTCCTGAAGAATTTTTGAACAGTTTTGGAAGAGGTTTTTTTCCTGAAGCGCTCTTTCCAGTCTTTTGATTTGACTGTGTGTAGTTTGAAGCAGATTCCATCAAAATCAGCTTTGAAGAAATGACATTCCTTTTTTTTTTGTCCCAGCAGACTTTTCAAAACATCTTCAGGTAAAAAAAAAGTCCACAGGAATAGCAAAGTGGATTTAATAGCAAGAGTTTTCCAAGCATTTTGAATTTTTTAGGAGGATTTTGGAAAGGATATAGTCACCAAAAATTCCTCAAAAAACTTGCACATAGCCATGAACACAAGTAGCGCTAATATTGAAAATAACGATCCTTTCTGCTAATCTAATATAAACCCTTTAAAACATTTTATTATGTATTTATACTTCTTATGGCCAATGTTAATGTCGAACAGCATATGAAGAAAAGGAAAATGTGTCTTTTGCCTTTTTATAATAGGGCTGTATTTGCCAGTTTTAGGGTACATGTAATTTATTCCATTCGATTTTATAACAAAAGTGTCATGCTACATTTACTAAGTGGTTACAATTTTCTGCTTGAGAAGGTGGCTGAAAAATTGGCGATACACAGCTTGTGTTCTTCTAATTAGGCTTCTGATTGTCAGATCCAAAGACTCACAGACACAGTGAAAAAAAAGCTGTTTCCAAAAATTAGGCATTTAACAGCTGCCTCTGATCTCTGCACATTTTAGCCCTCCTACAGCCACTGTACCCAGTTCTCTTATCTTCTTATTACAGGTAATCCTAAAGAAAGTAGCCGCGTGCCGGTGTATATTAAGGTTCTGGATGTGAATGACAATGCCCCAGAGTTTGCCATGCTGTACGAGATCTTTGTTTGTGAAAATGCAAAGGCAGAACAGGTGGGTATAATGGCTCTACATTCAGCTCATTTGCATGTAAAATGGTAAAGAAGGAGCAATGTTCCTGAATCGATGGCATTTTGGAAGGGCGAATGGTCATCAGCTTTGTTGTGTCCATAAACTAGCTATGTGCCAATCTCACTGGCAAAATGAAGGGACATAATATGATATTTTACTACTAGAGTATATCATCTTGTATATGAAAATGAGGTGTGGTGTGTGCCAAGATTTTCATACTCAGCACCGGAGAAAACATGCTTTATGTACTACATCCAAGTATCTTCTAATTTAGTTGTATATACAGGTAGTGATGCATGAACCCAAACACAGACTTTAAAAAAAAACCCTCAGAGTTTGGGTCGTTTACGTATGCAAACCTGTCATGTGAGCATCACTGTGCTCGGATATGCTCAGTGCTCAGCACAGTGCGAGCCGCATGCAGTGTTTGATTGGCTCTCATTGGAGGTAACAACAGCGTGACTGGATGTATTGGGCACCAAACAAAAAGAATGGAAAAAAACCCACCCTCCACCAGAAGTGATCTACTTATGGCTGAGTACATGTGGGCAGAGACCCGAACTGCCCAATCAGGGACTTCCATTGGGGTTCAGGTCAAGTCCAGGTCCCAAACAAATTTTATCTACAGTCCAGGTGAACCCACTGAACCGAACTTCCACAGGTCCAATCATCTGTATACAGGCTTTATATTGAATTGAATTAGAAAATGAAGTTGAGTCACTACTCCTCTTATGTATCCACAGATACAAGGATTAAAATGGCTACTGTCCACAATAGCAAGGAAAAGGAATCCCGTAATCTGTTCTTTTTAAAATATCCAAATGTTTATTGTAACATTAAAATCCTCTAAAATACGTGTTCCAGGCTCTCCACCCCAGCTGACAGGTTTCGGACAAAAGTCCTTCCTCAGCAGCCTGTTTGTCCTGCCACTTCACCCACCGAGACGTTTTGCACACGCTTCTTCTTGGAGTGGTGAGGTGGGAGGAAACCAGTAGCCCCATGGCTTATGTTATAAGTGGCAAATGTAAAAGCTGTACTTTAATTACCTGGTGCTGTGGATGCACAGAAATCCCACCCTGGATCTGATAATGGTACAAATGTCATCTTTTTCATCTTTAACTGCAACTCAAGAGCCTTATAGAAGGCTGCAATGGAGGTACTAACAAAGAAAATTTGAATAACTGGGTCCATATTAGCATTTATAGCATGGAGAATCCCCATTAACAATGAAACAACCTACATAGAACCTCCATAGTCCATATGAACCTATTTGAATTATATACCAGGAAACTATTTTCTTCGGCGCTCTATTGGGAGACCCAGACGATTGGGTGTATAGCACTGCCTCCGGAGGCCACACAAAGCAATTACACTAAAAAGTGTAAGGCCCCTCCCCTTCTGGCTATACACCCCCAGTGGGATCACTGGCTCACCAGTTTTTTTCTGCTTTGTGCGAAGGAGGTCAGACATCCACGCATAGCTCCACTGTTTGTAGTCAGCAGTAGCTGCTGGCTCTATCGGATGGAAGAAAAGAGGGCCCATATAGGGCCCCCAGCATGCTCCCTTCTCACCCGTGATGGTGCTTGTAAGGTTGAGGTACCTATTGCTGGTACGGAGGCTGGAGCCCACATGCTGTTTTCCTTCCACATCCCCCTGAGGGGCTCTGTGGAAGTGGGATCCTGCCGGCCCCCAAGCCCTGGGGCCGGGCTCCATCCACAGACCCATAGAACCTGCTGGATTGGGAGCGGGAGTGCCGTTCAGGGACATGGCCCTGCAACTTCAGGTACTCTGTGTCCCCGGCAGGCACGGACACTCTCAGGGCTTGCTGAGCGTTATAGTGCGCCGGGGACAGTGGCGCTGTACGCTGGGGGTTAGGTCACTGCAGCTTTGCTGAGTGACGATTGTGTGTTGGGAACTACTGCGCCGACCGCTCCTGGAGCGGCGGCGCAGCTGCGACTTGTAGTGCGCCGGGGGCTTGGCGCCGACCGCGCTTGTACGGCGGCGGCGTTTTTAACTTTAGCCCCCGGCTTCTGCGGCCTAGCGCCGCTTCGTTCCCGCCCCCACCCTGTCAATCAGGGTAGGGGAGAGACGCTGCTCAATGGCTGCGCCGAGGGCTGGAGCCTTATTTACATGCTCCAGCCCTCTCACTAGGCACAAGGGGAAGCAGACTTCCCGCTCTTCGTCGGTGTACGCCCAGGGCCCGCCCCCCCTCTCCACAAGGACGCCGGCAGCCATTACACATGCGATCTGGCTGGAAGGAGGCAGCAGGATCTGGGAGACCCAGACTAGAGGGATTTCTGGCGACCACACACCGCTCCTAAGCGGGTGGTAAGCTGCACAGTAGTGCAGGCCCCACTAGTGCCTCAGTGATATATTAGTGTACTTCTTTATTGGTACCATATATATATATATATATATATTTATATAGTGCACTGTAAGGTCGCTTCTGGCTGGACACTCTGTACTGCTCTGAGGACGCAGCAACATGTCATCCGCAAAACGCAAGGCTGCCAAGGCACGGGCTGTGTACACTGTTTGTACTGCATGTGGGGCTAATCTACCAGCAGGCTCCAATGATTCACATTGTGTGCAATGTTCAGTCCCAGTGGCACTTCGCCAGCCAGAGCCTATTGTGGTGGTAGCCCAGGCAGAGACGCCTGTGAACCCTGCCCCGGTGACGGGGACAGACTTTGCAGTGTTTGCTGATAAAATGTCTGAGGCTATGACAAGGATCCTGGAGACCTTGCAGGCCAGGCCAGTTCCTCAGACTATGGACACTGCTGTGGCTATGCTCACTGGTCCCCCTCAGTTGGAACTAATCCGTACTTCAAGGGGGTCTCAAGCATCACAGGCTGAAGTCTCTGACTCAGATGACAGTCCCAGGCAGCCTAAGCGTGCTCGCTGGGAAAGACCCTCGACGTCATCACACTGCTCAGGGTCTCAGCGAGAAGAGTCTCTCTGTGATGAGACTGAGGACGGTGATCAGGAGTCTAATCCTGAGGCCCCTCTCAATCTGGATGCCCCTGATGGTGACGCCATGGTTAATGACCTTATATCGGCGATTAATAGGCTGTTGGATATTTCTCCCCCAGCCCCTTCTGCAGAGGAGGCAGCTGCACAGCAGGAGACGTTCCATTTCCTGTATCCCAAGCGTAAATTAAGTGCTTTTTTGGACCACTCTGACTTCAGAGAATCAATCCAAAAGCACGACGCTCATCCAGACAAGCGTTTCTCTAAACGTTCTAAGGATACCCGTTATCCTTTTCCCCCTGAAGTGGCCAAACGCTGGACCCAGTGCCCAAAGGTGGATCCCCCAATTTCCAAGCTGGCGGCTAGATCCATAGTCGCAGTAGAAGATGGCGCTTCACTTAAAGATGCCAATGACAGACAGATGGACCTTTGGTTGAAATCTGTCTATGAAGCTATCGGCGCGTCGTTTGCTCCAGCATTCGCGGCCGTGTGGGCACTACAGGCTATTTCAGCGGGTTTAGCAATGCATCCAGCAGTACCACAGGTGGCGTCCCTAACTTCGCAAATGTCTGCGTTTGCGACCTATGCTATCAATGCTGTCCTAGAGTCTACGAGCCGTACCTCTATGGCGGCCGCCAATTCTGTGGTTTTGCGCAGAGCCTTATGGTTAAAGGACTGGAAAGCAGATGCTGGTTCCAAAAAATGCTTAACCAGCTTGCCATTATCTAGAGACAGACTGTTTGGTGACCCATTGGCTGAAATCATAAAACAGTCCAAGGGTAAGGACTCTTCCTTGCCACAGCCCAGAGCAAGTAAACCTCAACAGAAAAAGTGGCAGTCGAGGTTTCGGTCCTTTCGAGGCTCGGGCAAGCCCCAATTCTCCTCGTCCAAAGGGACTCAGAAAGGACAAGGGAGCTCAGATTCCTGGCGGGCTCACTCACGCCCCAGGAAAGCAAATGGAGGAACCGCTTCCAAGGCGGCTACCTCATGACTTTCGGCCTCCTCCCTCCGCATCCTCGGTCGGTGGCAGGCTCTCCCGCTTTTGCGACATTTGGCTGTCACAGGTCAAGGACCGGTGGGTAACAGACATTTTGTCTCGCGGGTACAGAATCGAGTTCAGTTCTCGGCCTCCACTTCGGTTCTTCAGAACCTCCCCACACCCCAACCGAGCAGATGCCCTGCTGCAGGCGGTGGACTCTCTAAGAGCAGAAGGAGTCGTGATCCCTGTCCCCCCTCTGGAACGGGGCCGAGGATTTTACTCCAACCTCTTTGTGGTTCCAAAAAAGGACGGCTCCTTCCGTCCCGTTCTGGACCTAAAACTGCTCAACAAGCATGTGAACGCCAGGCGGTTCCGGATGGAATCCCTCCGCTCAGTCATTGCCTCAATGTCCCAAGGAGATTTCCTAGCGTCAATAGACATCAAAGATGCTTATCTTCACGTGCCGATTGCTACGGAGCACCAACGCTTTCTGCGCTTCGTGATAGGAGACGAACATCTTCAGTTCGTGGCTCTGCCATTTGGTCTGGCGACAGCCCCCCGGGTGTTCACCAAGATCATGGCAGCAGTGGTAGCAGTCTTGCACTCTCACGGACACTCTGTGATCCCTTACTTGGACGATCTATTGGTCAAGGCACCCTCTCAGGAGGCATGCCAACTCAGCCTGAATTTTGCACTGGAGACTCTCCAGGCGTTCGGGTGGATCATCAACTTCCCAAAGTCAAATCTGTCACCGACCCAATCACTAACGTATCTTGGCATGGAGTTTCATACTCTCTCAGCGATAGTGAAGCTTCCGCTGAGCAAGCAGAGGTCACTACAGACGGGGGTGCAGGCTCTCCTTCAGAGTCAGTCGCACTCCTTAAGACGCCTCATGCACTTCCTCGGGAAGATGGTGGCGGCAATGGAGGCGGTTCCGTTTGCGCAGTTTCATCTGCGTCCACTTCAATGGGACATTCTCCGCCAATGGGACGGGAAGTCAAAATCCCTGGACAGGAAAGTCTTCCTTTCCCAGATGGCCAAGGACTCTCTGCAGTGGTGGCTTCTTCCCACCTCATTATCACAGGGAAGATCCTTCCTACCACCGTCCTGGGCGGTGGTCACGACAGACGCGAGTCTGTCAGGGTGGGGAGCAGGGTTTCTTCACCACAGGGCTCAGGGTACGTGGACTCAGCAGGAGTCCAGCCTTCAGATCAATGTTCTGGAAATCAGAGCGGTGTTTCTTGCCCTGCTAGCCTTCCAGCAGTGGCTGGAAGGGAAGCAGATCCGAATTCAATCGGACAACTCCACAGCGGTGGCATACATACAGGGCGGGACTCGCAGTCGGCAAGCCTTCCAGGAAGTCCGGCGCATTATGATGTGGGTGGAAGCCACGGCCTCCACCATATCCGCAGTTCACATCCCCGGCGTAGAAAACTGGGAAGCAGACTTCCTCAGTCGCCAGGGCATGGACGCAGGGGAATGGTCCCTTCACCCGGACGTGTTTCAGGAAATCTGTCGCCGATGGGGAAGGCCGGACGTCGATCTAATGGCGTCTCGGCACAACAACAAGGTCCCAACCTTCATGGCACGGTCTCGCGATCAAAGAGCTCTAGCAGCAGACGCCCTAGTGCAAGATTGGTCGCAGTTCCGGCTCCCTTATGTGTTTCCACCTCTGGCACTCTTGCCCAGAGTGCTACGCAAGATCAGATCCGACTGCAGCCGCGTCATACTCGTCGCTCCAGACTGGCCGAGGAGGGCGTGGTATCCGGATCTGTGGCATCTCACGGTCGGCCATCCGTGGGCGCTGCCAGACCGACCAGACTTACTGTCCCAAGGGCCGTTTTTCCATCGGAATTCTGCGGCCCTCAACCTGACTGCGTGGCCATTGAGTCCTGGATCCTAGAGTCTTCAGGCTTATCCCAAGGGGTCGTTGCCACCATGAGACAGGCTAGGAAGCCCACGTCTGCTAAGATCTACCACAGAACGTGGAGGATATTCTTATCCTGGTGCTCTGCTCAGGGAGTGTCTCCCTGGCCATTTGCATTACCTATCCTTCTTTCTTTCCTCCAATCTGGGTTAGAAAAAGGTTTGTCGCTCGGCTCCCTTAAAGGGCAAGTCTCGGCGCTATCTGTCTTTTTTCAGAAGCGTCTAGCTCGACTTTCCAAGGTGCGCACGTTCCTGCAGGGGGTTTGTCATATCGTACCCCCGTACAAGCGACCGTTAGATCCATGGGATCTGAACAGGGTACTAGTTGCCCTCCAGAAGCCGCCCTTCGAGCCTCTGAGGGAGGTTTCACTTTCTAGGCTATCACAGAAAGTGGCTTTTCTGGTAGCGATCACATCTCTTCGGAGAGTGTCTGAGCTGGCAGCGCTGTCATCCAAGGCTCCCTTCCTGGTCTTCCACCAGGACAAGGTAGTGCTGCGCCCCATTCAGGAGTTTCTCCCGAAGGTGGTATCCTCTTTTCATCTTAATCAGGATATCTCTTTGCCTTCGTTTTGTCCTCATGCAGTTCATCGGTATGAGAAGGATTTACATTTGTTAGATCTGGTGAGAGCACTCAGAATCTACATTTCCCGCACAGCGCCCCTGCGCCGTTCGGATGCACTCTTTGTCCTTGTCGCTGGTAAGCGCAAGGGGTCGCAGGCTTCTAAGGCCACCCTGGCTCGATGGATCAAAGAACCAATTCTTGAAGCCTACCGTTCTGCGGGGCTTCAGGTTCCGTCAGGGCTAAAGGCCCATTCTACCAGAGCCGTGGGTGCGTCCTGGGCATTGCGACACCAGGCTACGGCTCAACAGGTGTGCCAGGCAGCTACCTGGTCGAGTCTGCACACTTTCACCAAACATTATCAGGTGCATACCTATGCTTCGGCGGACGCCAGCCTAGGTAGAAAAGTCCTGCAGGCGGCAGTTGCCTCCCCGTAGGGGAGGGCTGTCTTGCAGCTCTAACATGAGGTATTTCTTTACCCACCCAGGGACAGCTTTTGGACGTCCCAATCGTCTGGGTCTCCCAATAGAGCGCCGAAGAAGAAGGGAATTTTGTTACTTACCGTAAATTCCTTTTCTTCTAGCTCTTATTGGGAGACCCAGCACCCGCCCTGTTGTCCTTCGGGATTTTTGGTTTGTTTGCGGGTACACATGTTGTTCATGTTGAACGGTTTTCAGTTCTCCGATGTTTCTCGGAGTGAATTTGTTTAAACCAGTTATTGGCTTTCCTCCTTCTTGCTTTTGCACTAAAACTGGTGAGCCAGTGATCCCACTGGGGGTGTATAGCCAGAAGGGGAGGGGCCTTACACTTTTTAGTGTAATTGCTTTGTGTGGCCTCCGGAGGCAGTGCTATACACCCAATCGTCTGGGTCTCCCAATAAGAGCTAGAAGAAAAGGAATTTACGGTAAGTAACAAAATTCCCTTCTTCTTTATAGAAATATTAGAAAATGTATTTATATATTAATTTATACAAGCTTTTTAACAAGGACACAGAGAGTGCAACACAAAGTGCGATGTGCATAAAAACATATATATAGCCGATCAGGGGAGTGTGTCAGATAGGAACAAGCTGAAATGGAAAGATGACACAGCTTACAATAAACACATAGGTGCAAAGCATCAGTATAGCAATCTCATATAATACAATTTAATGCATAGTGGAACATCATGGTTACCCATCAGTAAATATGCCATATCATGAGATTGCACTAATACATGTAAGACAAAACATGCCCATCCAAAAGTCAGAATGATATTAGATCAAAAAACCATAAAGGGATGCTTATAGACAATACAAAAGGATGTGGCCTCTCAGCAGAGATTAAGGAGTTAATCCACAGTGCATATAGAGGTACTATGACCCACCATGATCGCTCCAATGTTCAGACCTGACACACCACCCTGCACCTCAACGCGTTTCGCTTATCGCTTCATCGGGAGGTGCAGAGGTGACATCCAGGGCTGCTTATATCCAAAATGAATATTACTGACCATCCTATTGCGGCGCGCCCCGGAGATCCGATGCCCATCCTCCACTGTGTCCGGCGTTCAGGAAGCGCGAGTGCGCATGCGCACAACCCGGCAACCAAGAGATTATTGTAAGCTGTGTCATCTTTCCATTTCAGCTTGTTCCTATCTGACACACTCCCCTGATCGGCTATATATATGTTTTTATGCACATCGCACTTTGTGTTGCACTCTCTGTGTCCTTGTTAAAAAGCTTGTATAAATTAATATATAAATACATTTTCTAATATTTCTATAAAGAAAATAGTTTCCTGGTATATAATTCAAATAGGATCATATGGACTATGGAGGTTCTATGTAGGTTGTTGCAATGGAGGTACTATACTGGCAGTATTATACATAGCCCATGGAGGATAGTGGCCCTGCTTCTGGAAGCAAAGCAGACCCTTTTATTCTAATCCTATAAGCCCATTAAACTTTCCTAATGCTCTGAGGTATTGCAACCATTAACTGACCTGCTGGAAAACCTTCATCAGGGTGTAGCTGTAGGTGCTGCATAGATAGTGGTTGTAACAGGGCCATAGTACTTGAGAGGGTCTAAAGGCCTGTCATATGTGCCATAAAATAAAGTGTACTAAAGGCACGTGGCAGATAGGGAGCTTGGTGTATTGTGCCCATGATACTTTTCTAGCATTTTTTTACATAAAAATTTTTTATTATCAGACATTGGTCTTGTGTGATCTCACAGCCATTTTGCCAAGCAAAACCCATACAATGGCTGAAAACTGTAAACTACAGGTACAATACAGGGAACCTAATACAAATTCCCACATAACCATAGGTTTTTGTTTCTTGTGATCCACTGGGGAATAACAAGTGTTTCTATTGGTACAAACTGAGTGTTCAAATCTTAAATGTATGAGTATACATGTAAATAGATAAGCAAACGCCATCATTTTTCACTTGGATCTGTTAGGCTATGTCAATGCGTTTTCAATGCGCTTTTGTCAGTGCGTTTTTTAAAGGAGAAATAAAATATAATATGATAGGATAATGAATAGATAGGTAGGATGGCTAGAGAGATAGATAGATAGATAGATAGATAGATAGATAGATAGATAGATAGAGGGATAGATAGATAGATGATAGGTAGAAAAAATAGAAAGAATAGATACATAGAAAGAACATATAGAATAGATAGAAAGAACATAATAAGTAAGAACATATAGAATAGATAATAAGAGAGAACATAATAAGAAAGAACACATAGAATAGATAGAAAGAAATAACAAAATAGCTTGATAGAGGGATAGCTAGCTTGGACAGCTGTTTTTTTTTTTATTTTTTGGGTAAAAAAATGACATGGGGTTCCCCCAATTTTTCATATCCAGCACAGGAACAGCAGCAGCTGTGGGCTGCAACCCTCAGCTGTCTGCTGTACATTGGCTTGTTATGAAAAATAGAGGGGATACCATGATTTTTTTTCTTTGATTTATTTAAAAAAATGATGTGTGGTCCCCCCATTTTTCTAAACCCAGCCAAGGTGCAGCAGACAACTAGGGGCTAATATTATTAGGGTGGGAAGGCCCATGATTATTTGGCCCTTTCCAGCCTAACAATAGCAACCCACAGCCGCCCCAGAAGTGGCGTATCCCGTTGCCCTGGTGCAGTGGCATTCGGGGTAATAAGGAGTTAATGGCAGCCCACAGTTGGATCTAAGTCCTACATTAGTGATAGTAGTTATCTATGAGACCCCGCCCCGATCAGTAATCTGTAAATGAAAGTAAATAAACACATAGACCCCCAAAATCCTTTATTTGGAATAAAATACAAAAAGCACCCTCTTTCACCACTTTATTAACCCCTAAAGCCCCCTGCAGGGCCGAAGTAATCCACACAAGGTCCCACAGCGATTCAGCTCTGCTACATTCCTGTCCTGTCACAGCAACCCCGTAGAGCATGACTGGCCACTGACAGGAGACAGAGACAGACCTGCGTGATGAGAATGAACTCAGGTGAACCTCTGACATCAGTGCCGTGACACAGGCAGTAGTGTGGGGCACGCAGCTGTGATGTCACAGGTTCACCCGAGTTCATTCTCAGCATGTGGCTCTGTCTCTGTGTTGCGGCCTGATTTGCAGTCACAGGTGAATGACTCCAGCTGTGACCAGAAATCTCCTGAGTGATGGCACTGCTGATTTTGGGGGACTTACTTCCGTCACTCAGGTGATTTGCTGTCACAGGTGAAGCAGCTAACCTGAGTGACATCACCGCTGACTCACTTAAGTTGCTGTGTGGAGCTCACAGCAGGCAGTCTTCTTCTATGGCCGCTCGTTGTGAGTGTCAAATGTAGCAGTGTTGGAAGCGTCGTGGGACCTTGTGTGGATTACGTCAGACCTGGAGGGGTGTTTGGGGGGTTAATAAAGTGGTGAAAGAGGGTAGCTTTTGTGTCTTTTATTTCAAATGAAAGATTTTTCGGCGTACATGTTTATTTACTTTCACTTACAGATTAGTGATGAGGGGGTGTCTCATAGACGCCTGCCATCACTAACCAAGGACTTAGTGGCTGCTGTGGGCTGCCATTAACTTATTATTATCCCGATGGCCACCGCACCAGGGCTATCGGGATGAGCCGGGTAAAGTCACAGGACTGTCGCATCTAATGAATGCGGAAATTCCGGGCGGCTGTTGGCTGATATTTTTAGGCTGGCAGGCTCCCAATAACGTGGGTCTCCCCAGGCTGAGAATACCAGCCCTCAGGTGTGAGGCTTTATCTTGGTTGGATATCAAAATTTGGGAGGACCGCACTCCGTTTTTTTTAATTATTTAAAAAACTCCTAAAAACAGTTTTTATTACGCTAATTAAAATATATTAGAAATTGTATAACATAAAACATGTCCATTACAATGCAGACAAAGAATTTCTAATTTATCATAGACTTTGCTGGGGAAGCACATCGTATGCATTTTGTCATTGACACAGTGCAGTGTAAAATGCAACTAGCACGCAAGAAAAAAAGCAACGTGCGCACATGGCCTAAGTGTTGCTTTTTTGTGTATGAAAAGGATTTTCCTGGCTATTTTCCTACAAAGTGTATATTAGAGATGAGCATCTAGTGTCCTACTCCAAAATACCCATGACCAATTTCTGTGTTTGCTGCTACTGTTCATACACGTTTAAGACTAGGGAAAATGTGGTTTAAAAGTCGAAACATTTCCCTAATGTACTAGGTTAACATTTGTCAAATAGTTTTTTGCTTAGTTTTTGTCTTAATTAAGAAAGACAAACATATTTTCCAACTAAGCCTCAGACACGAATTGAAAATGAGCAACTATATGTTTGAAAAAGCACCTGTACTGTCAACATTGACATAGCTCTGAAGAACTGTAAATGATGATTATGATGAGTGACAATTACGTTAATTACTGTAATAGGGTAAAATGACATGGCAGGCCTACCTGAAATTCATCCGATATTAGTACAGTGGAGGGCTAGGCATTTCTTTACTTGCAGGTGAACAGACTAATGGTACCCATATGGTCAATTAACAGCTCTGATGTACACAGTCTAATATTAAAACATGCTTTCATAGATAGACAGATGGATAGATAAATAGAACAGATGGATAGATAGGTAGATAGATAGATAGATAGATAGATAGATAGATAGATAGATAGATAGATATAGATAGTTTT